>NC_056739.1:1933880852-1934121375 GCF_019279795.1 Protopterus annectens | reverse complement strand
TGGTGTGTGTGCATTGCTGATGGGTGTCATCAGCCACGACACCAGTGGTTACCCAGCTTCCCCATAGGAGACTGTAGGGGATGTCCACATTGGCAAAGGTGTGGTACAGCTGTGTCAGACTCCATATATCGGAATCATCATAGCTTCCAGGGCAGACAGCACACACATTCAATCTAATGCCCTGGCCATCGCATATGGCCTAGCTGTTGGAGGGTATGCCTCTGCAGTGAATGTAGGCCCTACCCCATTCACCGGGTGTTGCTTTGATGTGTACGTGTGTGCAGGCTATAGCACCCAGTACCCCAGGGTAGTCAGCCATGTGGTTGCAGAGATGCATATTGCTGGTCTACTAATCACGTGTGTTGAGGACATGTACATGCTCACTAGCATATGTTGACATGGCGTCTGTGAACTGGTGCAATACTCTGGATGCAGATGCCTGTGAGATCCCCATGATATCCCCAGTTGTGTTGTGGGAGGTACCTGTGGCTAGTATACCTAGGCCAACACATACCTGGGTATCCACTGTGATGGGTTTCCCTCGGCCTGTTTGATGTGTCAGGTGTGGCAGGCACAGGTCAACAAGCCGCTGTAGGAGGTCTCTGTCCACCGCATAGTGCTCCACCATCCCCAGCTCATGTAGCCCCTGGTAAGTCACCCTGCGTCTATAAAGTCTTATGTCTCCTCAGTAAGGGGTGTTCGGCAGCATACACATCCTCACTGCCTTCAGCCTCCTGCACATGTTGGTCTATGTTGCCTGCTGCAGCCCTTCTCATTTGGTTGGACTGTGTTGTGAAATGTTCCCGCAGGTATACACCGGTGGTATAGAGTGTGGAAGAAACCTGTGTGTATGCTGCTTGCTCACATTACCGTACTGTTCAGGTATGGGCTGGCCATGTAATCTGCTGATTGTGCTGATCATCACCTGTTTGTGCAGCCTGTTCACCCTGACTACTCCACTACTGCTTTTGTCCCTCCCAATGTCACCAGGCAGGTATAGACACACCTGTAGCTTAGGTGTGCTAAGGCAGGAGCACTCCCGAGGCACAGGTGTGCAACATATGTACAGTATGCCTGTCCCCCCTCCCATGCTGTCAACTATATTCGAGCCCTGCACCTGGCTATCTACACACATACACTCCAGGGATCAGTATCACACCCTGGCGATAAATGGGATACACTATTGTCAACCTCATCTGCATAGTATAGTCTTCTAATGAATAGTTATATGACCCATACCGAACCTCCAAATTAATAACCATTGCTTAGTGTCGCTCAGATCCGTACACAACTGGTAACAGGTGCCTTACTATCACTGTATTCGATGTCCCATGGTCTTCCCAGCAACAAAATAACCGGTGTCTACACGACTACAACCCGGGACCCTGCACACAACAGACGATGTGCATTACCACTATGCCATGGCAGATATACATACATCCGAGGTTATCACGTACAGATCATCCGGCACAAACATTCAATAGTGCTGATGTCCCCAGACATATATGCATATCTCTCTATATCTACATATATCATATATATATATATATTATATGTATATATATATATATATATATATATATATATATATATATATATATATATATATATACACACATATACATATACACACATATGCAGAAATTGCATTTATATCACAACAGCAGACCACAAGACAGCAAAGCATTAGACAGGAATGAAAAGGAAACTACATGTGCCACCTGCATCATGTAGTGTTGTTACTATCAAGGCATGTGTGTTTTGTTGCGTCACATGGGTCAGACTGTATTAAGGGTAAGAGTGGGGCGGCTGACATTTATTCACCAGACCTATTGGTGAATGTATGTGTTGACAACCCTGTGTCTTGGCAGAATATGAGTGCTGTGGACACTATGTAGGTCAGCAACAAAACACACTGAACACATCCTGCAGCTAGCCACCCACAGATACTAACACATAAGGTATAACTGCCAAACACACACACCTGCCATGCCTTGGAATCGAGCACCTACCTGTCTATTCTACCACACTACAGCATTATGCAGTAACAGAATGCGCTACTGAGTTTCAGCATCACAGTACTCCCAGAGGCATACTTCTGGGTGGGTGACATCATCAGCAAAGGCAAAGACGCTGATAGGGAATGTATGGAGAGTGAGCAGTCTAAAAGCATATTACTTTCCCAAGGTAGTCGGAGACAAACACACGGCAGTGGTGTGAGCGGGACAACTGCCTATCTACGGAGCACTATTACAACACTACATAGATACGAGATGCTCCACAGACAGTACACCTTTCAAGACAGTCAACCAGTGTGTTCAATGTAGGAATCCATCCTGATGTGGGGTATGGACATCTGTTGCCTGGATGACCACTATCGCTATACAGGATTTCAATGGTCATGCCCATACACAGAGGCACATAACTGACACAAGTTGTCACTGGGCATGCTCACACACTTAGTAGCACACGTCCGTTTGGAATGTACTGTGTGTCCAGCTACACAACGGTGTACTGGGCATGCTCACACACTTAGTAGTAGCGAAGGCCTGTCTTGTATGCACATGGATTCTAAACACCGAAGGGCACAGTGTGTCGATAGTGAAAATTGTTAGCACGAACGCTGCACTACATATATCTGACACCGGTCGTCAGTGCTAGATGTGTAGCATTCATAATCACAGCTGACAATCCAGATCCAACAATGGGGAATACAGACATCTCTGCAGTGAGGAGCACCTGGCATATGGCACAGTTCTGCACAATAGCACTACCACTGTATACGTCACATACAGACATGTGGGCCATAAGACCGTGGTGGACCGCTCCAGGTGTTAGTGTCCCCACGTACATGAAGGCCACTCACATGTACTGACCAGTACACACTCAAGAGCCATCACAGATGTCTCAGGTGCAGATCACAGTGGCAAATGCAGCATTCTACTATGTAGCCCTCAGACACCACCATGTCCTTGGACCAGCAACACACATACATTACTACAACACCATGTTACTCATGACCAGTGGACTGTACATAGGTCTACAGCAACTGTGCAGACTACACATGCACTGACAGGGTTCCATCATGTGTTATGCAATGCAATGATACCACTGTTCATAACCAGGTCAGCTCTACACATAACAGGGGCCCTGGGTCTTATACAGCTGTAACAGATGCCTGTTGCTGTACACCAAAAACACTCATGTTTGGATATGACATACATGTAATTGCCGTGGATATGTACATTGCCCACACACATAACACATATGTACATAGCATATCTTTTGCTGTCCTCTGCGCAGACAAGTGGCTTCAGCAATCCCACGCATGCACATGAAAGGTAGGTCCATGGCTGTTGAATGCTAACAGTACATAAGGTAGCAATGTTGACTGAGGTAACATTCCCACTGCACTAGTTACCCATGAAAACTATCATATCATACAACAGTCCATGTGTCATGTATGTCATCACACATGTCCACCAATTGCAATGCATACAAACATGGCTACATGACAGTAATGTAGGACCAACACACATGTACTTGTAGTGGTGTGCATTCAGCTACCATGAATGTGCAGTAGCTGATGTATGCAGTTAATCTGTGTCTAACTACAACATGCAGTTGCAATGCAACCCCATCATTGACACCTGTATATGGTGAAATACTGACAGTACGGTAGGATGTACATCAGGTATGGATGGATGTGTGTACATAAAGTGGTGGTCCACCTTTGCAGATGGATGTTTGCTGCAGACAGCTCACAGGTGTGTCACAAGCCATCCTACCATGACATGTGCAAACAGTACGCTATGTTACTGTTACTTGAAGGTGAGGACATACAGCCTACACAGCGGTCAGGGTGTTACTGACTGTAAATCACTTGACACCTGTAACACTTACATCCTCCCATGTGCATATAGCAGCACAATTGCCGAAGGTAGGGTCGGTACACATAATGCGGCCAATACTGCTGCATGTCTGTCAGACGTATCATCATAAAGCAGGTGTATGATTCACAGTACTGCCATATGTGTTTGCTTGTGTGACCATATATGCCACGTATAGTGGGGAATGCATCCCAATTGTTACACACCCCTGTACACTGTTGCAGAGATCTGTACATACTGCAGTGTAGAAAGCAAGACATAGGCAGGGGTGGTGTGTGTATCACACACATGTCAGCTATCTGTATGTGAATGACATTTGTGGAATCCACAGTGTGTGTGTGTGTGTGTGTGTGTGTGTGTGTGTGTGTGTGTGTGTGTGTGTGTGTGTGTGTGTGTGTGTGTGTGTGTGTGTATGTATGTATGGCTGTCTGGTGCATGGAGTGAGGGTGTATGCTACCATACAGAACAGACAGGATCCCTAGCCCCTCATGGTGATGCAATCTACTACCCTGTTGATGCCGTTGGTCTCAGCCTTACTGGCTACATGTACATGTTCATTCTCTGTGTCGCATCATGTGGGTGCACAGTACTGTGAAGGTGATTACCACATAGGCATGGGTCCTCACCTCAACACTACCGAGTGTGCGTTATAGTGTCATTGACCCCGTGAATGTGGGCATGTTACTGTGTGTTTCTGTGTATGTCTGTGCGTGTTCTCATCCTGTAATGTGACAGTGTATTACTGCTACACAGTGAGGCCTCATGCTATCAACTGGCCTCTAACCTTGACATCAGCCAGACCGCTGTGTAAACCCCCCGCACCATGTCACTGTACCTGTGATGTCATCTGGTATGGATGTCACGTCTCTAGCCACTGTAGCCTATTAAACAGCTCACATGCTTCTGGATCAGATGTGTGGACATCTGCAGAATGGTAGCCTTTCTAACAGTGAGGTCGAGGTTACGTATAGCATGCTGGTATTGCCATACATGCCTGTGAGTACTCCACATTTACACATGGGAAATGCAAACACTGCTACTTATTGGCACATACAATTAGACATTAAGGAGGGAAGAAGGGCATCATTACCAACATGCTGTTACTGTTGTTACCAAGACACATACTGTGAACATACAACAATGCATTCTAACTGCAAACACTGTAACATAATGGCACATGCAATTAGACCTTAAGGAGGGAAGCAGGGCATAATTACCAACATGCTGTTACTGTTGTTACCAAGACACATACTGTGAACATATAACAATGCATTCTAAACCTGTACTACATGGTATGTCTGGTGCGTGTCAACAGTACACAACAAATGTAATATACACTTATCTCACTATTCTGTTCACCCTGTGCATCAGACCATATGAGCATGTCCCTGCACCGATGGTGTGGATGACAGGGATGCGGCACAGGCATAATCATATGCACAGGGTGATAATGTTTGCCAGGGGCATAGGCTGCACCAGTGGATGATATCATGTGTGTGGGTTAGGGCCGGTGATCTGATTGGACATGTGTGGTTGTTATGCATGTGGGTGTTGCGGTGCCCTACAGATGTTTCTGCTGTGTGCATGTATGTGTGCACACAGTTCTGCCATGTGTCCAGCCTACACAGGGGTATTATCGACAGCTCCAGATTGTACAGACCAGGATGTACAGCTCACTGTGTCCGGCCACAGCCACATGACCTGTGCCTGCCAGGGGTTGCATGGGCACTACCAGGCAGAGGTACAGATTGGCTACTGTCCGATGACACATGTCAACTGGGACCGTGTCCCCACTGGGAATGTCCAGGGCCACGTCCATGTGGCCTGCTGTGTCCTGGTGTGGACAGCGCAGCACCAACTGCACTGCTACTGCTACTGGCACTGTGGGAGCGGGCATGTGAGGTAGCTCATTCACGTTGACCTGTACCAGGTGGTGCAGCTGGCCTACGTCCATGTGGCCTACGCCTCACTCCTACCAGATGTTCCAGCACAGACAGCTCACGCTCATGGATTGCCATGCCACGGTCAAGGATTCCAACCATGTCACCCAATCGCCTGTCCAGAACATCAGCAATCTGCTGTTGAGCATTTTCCAATGCCTGGATGTTGTCATTTAAAGAATGGATAGCAGCCCTCTGAAGCCTCTGCCCTTCTCTGTACTGCCGTTCAGCACATGCCTGTGCCACCATTACAGTCTGAAACATGCGTCTGGTGACATCAGCTGCTGTGCTCTGTCCAGCAGGTGCATGTCTGCCAGAGGTCCTCCTATGAGCAGCACTGGCCACATGCCTGTGTGGCACATCTGCAGTCATTACACTGACACCATGGTGTGAAGACACACCTTCTGTAGCCACCACACGTTCCTGTTCCAAGCTAACACACGCTGACTATCCTTCCTCTATGGCCACTGGTGATGGGGTATGTGTTGGCATGAGAACTATGTTTGGGAAAGAGGGGGATATAGCTGGGATGGCAGCCATTGGCACAGACCCAGCCCCTGACAACTCTTCCTGTACCTCATGCATATGTTCATCACTACTAGAGTCTGTGGGGACACTAACATCAGATGGACCGCAGGAGGGTAACGCACCTACATCACCTGTGAATGCAAAGAAAGACTCTACATTACAATAGAGACACAGACACGCAGACAGACACACACAGACACACACACATACAGACACATACAGACAGACACACACACACAGACACACACAGAGGCAGACACACACAGAGACAGACACAGCACACAGAGACACACACAGACACACACAGACACACACACACACACACACACACACACACACACACACACACACACACACACACACACAGAGACAGACAATGCATGTGATTTGACAGAAGGCATGCAGTATGCATGTGATACAGCAGATGGCATGCAGCTCAGACATTAATAGTTAGCATACATCCCTGGGTTGCACACAACAGAAAGCAGGTGTCATATCAGAAGCCATGCAGTTCACACAATCATGGTAGTAAGCATGCATTCCTGTGATACACCATGTGGACCAGCACAGGTTAACAGTACACATGGCTGATGTGACCTTGACATTAACATGTAGTATGACATGTAATCTGCTGACGTGTGCATTGACATGCATATATGTCTGACACAATGGTGTCCTGACACATGTACAGCGGTGTAATGGGTATCACATTGCAGTGTTGTCTGTATGCCCTACAGATAGAATGCACTTTTAGTAGATGTGCATGAGCATTGAAGGGTAGTATGAGGTGTCTACATTGCTATACAGTGTGAAGTACAGACACTGTGCCATTGCAAGGCATCATGAGGCATCTATATTGCTATACAGTGTGGAATACACACAGTGCATAGCCACGACTGAGTGCATACACATTACATAACTACTGTGGATTGTGACCCACGTCGCTGAGGTGTATACACACTAAATCATGCTGTGTCATGAAGACCTATGGATGACACCCCTGCACAACTACTAAAATGTCTTAGCTGCCTGGCAACCATGTCCACACATGGCAGACTTGTCAATACACCATGTCTCACATGACATTTATGTACCGCACACACAAGGTGCACGGCTGACAGTGATGTCCAACAGCAGCAAGGGAAATGTACAGTATCTGTGGCCTGATATGGTGTCTATGCCTGTGGAAGCTGTACAGGTGACTACTGTCATGCTGTGACACAGTCATGATGTTCAACACATCTTATATGGTTGAATTAAGTGACACCTCCACAAGCTGGGCACAGGCTTTTAGGATGTCCAGTGTTCCACATCAACTATATAACCATTCAACAAAGGCTATAGTTGGACCATGTGTGGACAATGTGCAACAGGGTGTACACACATCACATCTACTGTGTGTTGCTAAATGTCTCTGGCCATCCTCCATGGCCATGTGTGAACATGTGTTGGCCAAATATTTGTGATGGCCATCTATCTCACATGTCTGTGTTGTCCCATATGACATACACCCATAGATGTCAGATACGTCACTGTCCACAGGGTTATGTAGACAAAGGGTTGTATATTTGGTATGTATTATGGGATAGTGAGACAATGCTGCAGCCGGAACACTACATGTCTGGGACATGTCAGATGGCACATCACAATGTGTGCACCCATTGCAGGGGCATATTCCACAATGGTGAATCCTGTGGGCTGCCCATATTCCAGCTAACTGTGTGGTACTGTTTGCGTACCACACATGTGTTGTTCCAATGTATAGTACATATTCCTACATTGAACAACACCTCCACTGTTGTATGCACAGCTGTCCATGCATCCAGCAATGACAGATACTGTGGTTTCATGTCAGTGTTTCATTTAGTTTGTATATATTTCACATGGGTAGCCAGTGTGATTGATGACAGATGCGACCTGTATATCGTGACTGGACCATACATTATGTGTACATGTGTTAACTGGCCACATGGCAAATAGATCTATGCATTAACATGCCTGATACTGATAACTATCTCACCTGCAACGGACTGATGTCTGTGCGGCACGCCAGAGGTACCTGTATAGGGGTGACACAGCAGTTTTAACATTATCCATGACTGTATGACAGCTACAGGGTGCACTGTGCATGTTAACACATTCACCTGTACAATAGCATATAGTATGCACATGTGTGCATACACAGGGTAGCATACTATAGTATGCGGCATGTGTGCAAACATACCTTGCATATGATGTTACATTACATATTGTACAGTGGCACATGCAACTAAATGCTCGCTGAAGCCTTAAACCAGGTTTCTGTTACTGCACATATATTGATTTTCTCCATACTGAGGAGTGCCAAGAGTGCGTGCATTTTGAGGTTTAGACTTCTGTCATTGAGTAGCATTACCCTCAGTTTTTTGTTACTTGTGCTATTTACGGCTGTGGGTTTGTCTTTTGAGCCTTGCCTAAAAAAGGCACTATGGGGGTGGCAAGAGCCTTGGCCAGTATTCGAAAACTTAAGGGTGACAGGTGCAAGCCATCTTTAGCAAAGCAGCGTGGCTTGTCGAGCATGTCATCCCAGGCTGACAGACACTGGATCCCCTTTGAATGACACCAGAAGCTTAGCCAATTGTTGAAATTTATATTTTTTTCTCTAAACTGTGGTGTCATTCTTGGTGAGGGCAGGATGCTACTCAGAGTCAGGGTCATACTGGTTTGGGCTACGTGATCAGAGAGCTCCTCCATGTCTCTTTTCATGTAGTCCTGGGAGGTACAGCTCAGATCATTCACACCAATATGGACAATGACCGAGTCATATTTGTAATTGTTCTGGAGTGACCTGAGTGCTTGTGTTATGTGGCGGATCCTGGCACCCAACAGGCAGCTAACAGTAACCTTCTTTTTGTTCAGCCTAGTGAGTGGGACATCAGTGTGCCTGACTATAGAGTCACCTATTACTAGTGTGTTGGGTATGTTATTTTGCCTTAAGGGCTGTGATTGTATGGCACACTGGTTTTGTGAAGTATGTATTTCATGGTTTGCGTTGGGGGTGGAGGTTTCTTGGATGCCTGCTTTGGAGGTCTCTGTTGCTTTTGCAGATTTTTATTTAGAGCCTCTGAGTATGTTTTCATGTATTTATGTGTGTTTTTTGCCAGTGCTGGTTTCGAAGGTCTTTGTGAGACTGGTGGTGTAATGCAAGTAATTCCTTCTCCTGCTGACTGCCTGGTCCATTCTTGGGTTGAGAGAGCTTAGCCTCCAGTTTGGCTGTATAATTGCATTTCTCACATGTATTAGTGTTTGGTGGAAGGAGAAGAAGGTTGTCTGTGTACATGAGGCAATTGTAACATTGCCTCAAAATGCCCAGATTCACCAGTTGGACTGGAGAGTACACCTGAAACTGCCCTCTGGACATGCCTGGATAGGTACAGTGAACTGTTTTACTGATTGGCTGGTAAAGTCAAATGGAGAGTCTTGTCCTTCTCTACAGTATAGGGGAGTCTAGTGCTAAGGTTTATTAGTGCTTGCTATGAGTTTTGAGCAAGTGCCAGGATGAGAAGTGAATGGTTTGAGTGCTTAAGTTAAAGTTTGTCTAGTTCCAAGGGATAAATTAAAGAGTAGACATTGTGGAGCCGGGAATAGCTATACCCTAGCTAACCGGCACTGCCCGGCCTGCAAAACTGCGCAAATGGGGTTTTACAGCAGGGAAATGAAAGAGATAGAAATTAGCCCAAAATGGACAATAAACTACTAATTTCTGGGCTGAAACCACTCCTCCAGGGACAGATAGGCTGCTCAAAGCTCCCTCTCTCACAGTGAACAGAGAAACTTCCTTCTATCCAAGTAAGGTATGGGCAAACACAGAAACTTGTAACACAGCCTTGAATTCAGCACTAACCTAAAAACTGGACTATACTAGCTTAGAAAGGCAGGAAAACAAGTATTCTTTTTTTGTGTTTTTTTTTCAGAAAATAAAGCAGATACAATAAAAAAAAAATTTAAATGCACAGAAATGGTTATCACACTTGAGTGTGTAGCCTACAACAGTCAAACAGGTAATTTAAACACAAAAATGACTTTGTTAAAGTGCAGACAGCAAAATAAGTACAATATGTAGCTGAAACAAGCTTTTTAAATCACAGAAACTCTAGAAAATCAGCGTTTTAGGTGGAATTAGCTAAAGACAGCAAGAAAATGCAGAAAAATTATAATTAATCACTCCAAAGCCTCTCTTTTGTCTCTCTGCTGCTGTAGAACTCTGCAGGGCACCAGGCAGGAGCTTGCTGAGCTGTATACTAGCACGGAAACCTTGTAAATGCAGGTTTTATAGCAGGGAAATGAAGAGATAGAAATTAGTCCAAAATGGCAAATGAACTGCTAATTTCTTGGCTGAAACCACTCCTCCAGGAACAGATAGGCTGCTCAAAGCTCCCTCTCTCACAGTGAACAGAGAAACTTCCTTCTATCTAAGTAAGGTATGGGCAAACACAGAAACTTGTAACACAGCCTTACAGGCTTTCTAGTAAGTCCCTTCTCCCTGACACACCCTTTGTAAGAATCCATCAAAGAGATCTGACTGTGAAACTGTGAGTGCTCTTGCAGTCAGACTAATTATTTGTATGTATAAGCCTTTAGCAGGTAACACTTCTCCATGCCCATCCTTGCACTGCTGGGGGTGTGCATGCAACTGTGAAAGTCCTTACATCATCTTTATCTGCTCTGCACTTAGTGCAGATTGTGGAATTCATGAATGCTAATTCATTTACACCTCATTTTCATACTCACAGTGCTGAGAGGGCTGAATCTGCACTCTACAAAGGCAATCATGTAGGTAAGGAACTTGTATCATATTAGGGGAGATTGTTTGGATCCAGAGAGCTTAATACTGCAGCTTGCTTTAAAAACATGTTTCTACATTAAGGACTGACTTGCTGCAAAGGGAATTTTTTTATACACTCAATGTATTTTAACCTTAATAATTGATTGCATTTCACAATACAGCTATTGATTTACTTTATTCTTAGCAGGTGTTGGCATAGCTATATAGCTCAGTTATTTCCTGACCCTTAAAAATGTTTCTAAATAATGCTACCTTACATGTAATAGGAAGTATAATCTGAGAAGCTGACCACTTAGAGAAGGAGACTGTTGTAGTTTTTATTAACAAGGTAATGATTTTTTGTATTATTAGCACAAAAAACTGTGTTATGCCTTTGATTTACACCTGACAGACCTCCACAGAAATGGAGATCACACAAAATTGTTATCTATTTATCCTTGAATGGTGTACATTATTTTTGTAAATACTGCAATGTACTAAAGAGTTACAGAAATGTTTGTCCTCTTAGCATTTTCTTAACAATTCTTTTCTTGGTTTGACAGTTGGGTGGTGGGAACCTGTATTAAGTTTTGTGTATTCATATGAGCCTTACTTTTTCATGTATTTTCTGTATAATGGATGGATATATTCATACACATCTTTGTTTTGCTAACAATCATTTTTCATTTACTTATGCATTGTTTCCTTTTATGTTTCCTCTAATACAGGCCTATAGTGCCCATGAAATTTGCACACTGTAAACCACCATACACTGATTTTGAGAATGATGTGACTATTTAGGCATTATGTCATTATTGGTCATTCCTCTTAGAAGGAGACAGAGGTGACAACTCCTCATGTGACCATATCTGGGAGCAGGTGAATGTGGTCAGAGCCCATGGACATACATATTCCAAAATAAGACATAGAACTGGTATTATCACAACAGACAGACATCAGGCAGTACAAATGCCCATGAACGTATAGCTACAGTGTGAGGTACTCCTGCTACTGAGCCACCACTGACTGAAACAGAGAAGTTCCTGCCTACTTTCAAACATCCAGTCACTTCAGCACAGGGTCACACAGAATCATTAATGCTGGGGATGGGGTAGAAGACAACCCAAGTGTGCTTATTGCAAAACTTCCAGGCATGCAAAATGTCATGTACATGTTTGTGTGTGTATATATATATATCTATATATATATATATATATATATATATATATATATATATATATATATACACACATATAGGGAGAGAGAGAAAGAGAGAAGGGTGAGATAGAAGAGACACTGAAGTAGAGGAAGAAGGAGGAGGAAGTCAACTGGACAGTAAAGTTTTGTCTGACTTATTTTGCAGCTGTAAACATAATTGTTTTCTGTTTCTTGTGTTGTTTTGTGATGCTTATCATCCATGTTTCATCCCCTTTTTTATATCTAGGCATGCCTAGTTATCCTTTTGCATGATCTCCTGCACATGGTAAGCACATCTGTATTCTTATTAATTTACAAAATGTAGCTGTGCATGTAAATATCCGCGGTAGTGGTGCTGCGGTAGCGTTGTCGCCTTACAGCAAGACGTTGTCTCGTTCGATTCTCAGCTAGATCGTCTTCTGTGTGGAGGCATGTGTGAATGGGCGTGCCTTCATTGAAGGTTGTGTGTCAGGGCTGGTAACTCGGCACATAAAAATCCACTACCAAACATTAGCGGACCGGAGTTCCGCTGTGGTGACCCCTAACTGGGATAAGCCGAACCCCTAACCGGGATAAACCGAAAGACAACAACAACAACAGCTGTGCATGTAAATGAAAGTTATATGTTTATATTGCATTAGCATCTCTTAATTTTTTAATACACATTTCATATAATATAGGTTTGATCGTTGTTGATTCTATTTCTCTCTTTCTTGTGTTGATTACTTATTATCATAGGTGATCCTGCCAGTGGTACTGTGGATCTCTACCACCTAATTTCAGAGTATTGATAGCCACTGAAGATGATGATGGCAATGAAGAGGCACAGTCTGATGGTTCATAGGGTCAGTCTGACACTGAGGTTGTGCCTCCAGCATCTCATTCCCCCATTTCAGACACAGTGAGTAAGTCTATCCATATCCATGACACTGAGACCTTCGACATAGGACAGGCTGAGGGTGACACAGTTTATCAGGGCAGTATGGTTACTCCAGTCACAGAACTGGTTGATTCACACTGTAGTCATCATGAGGGTGAGGTATCACACAGGTGGATTGGTAAAGGTGCTCAGGTGAGGCCTGCTGTCCACCCGCCTCTTCATGTTGATGTGTCAGTGGGTGCCACTGAATGTATGTGTAGGACCATCATGGATGCACAGGCATGTTCCAAAAGGGTTGCAGAAGTGACAGTGTGATTGCTAAATGTTGTGCATTCTGTCATGCTGGACTGCCTGAACCATGTGGGTGAATCCTTGGACAGAGTGAGTAACACACTGAATCAGCCTGCATCTATAATGGAATGTCTGCTGAGGGAGTGTCAACATCCACATGACCGGAGAACTGCTAGATTGTCTGGTATTAGTTGACATGGCCATACAAGATCCTTCTCCTTTTAGTTGACATGGCCATACATGATCCTTCTCCTTTAGTGGCTCTGCTTCCACTGCTCCATCAGTGATTGCAGTGTCCACACCCAGACATGGTAAGACTTGTGGTTGTGGTCCAGGATATAGTCATCATGGCAGTTTGCCCAGCAGACATCATTCACATTCAGGCAGCACCCAAAATTCTAGCCAAGATCATGGAACTGCACTGCAACTCCTGGCAGAGGTAGTTCCTATGGTCAGGAGTAACAATGCTGACTTGACTAGTCTACCCTGCATGGCTCACACCTGTACAGATGTAATGTTAGCGCAGTGTTTTACTGTGGTCATGCAGACACACACACACACACACACACACACACACACACACACACACACACACACACACACACACACACACTTAAATACTTGTCCATACCATACACACACACACACACACACACACACACACACACACACACACACACACACACACACAAACACACTACTTATCTGAGTAATACTGCTGATTGCTACGCATATCTTGCTACTGGCCCTGTAAATTGGATACTTAAGGAATACATTTTTGTTTACTTGTACACATTCACTACTTTGGTGTTAGACTTGCCCTCCTAATCACCCCCACACTGGGCAAGTGGTGATGACTGTGCCCTGCTCTTTGCACATTGCTTTATGACTACAGGTTGTATATGTGTTGGAAGCCTGGACTGGGTAGCTGATGCTTACTTACTCAGAACCTTCCTTTAATGTAACTGTATTGCAGAATAAATGTTTTTACTCATTGTTCATATTGAGTTGTGAATGATTTCTTCTGTAATTGTTGACCTCTTTCTGTTAGTATTCTTACTAATGCAGTCAAAGCAGAAATCAAAGTATTGCCGATTGTTATACTTGTGCAAATGATGCTAACATTTACCTGCTCATTGGTTTGTATGCAATGATCAACTGAAATGCTTGATACACAGTACTGGGCAAAATCCATAGCTGTATATTACAAACATCACTCATAAGCTATTACTGACACTACTGTACACCTTGGACATGTTCCAACTTAGGGACATATGATAATTTGCATATGACAGTAATCAGTTATATAACTCTATTTTTTTCTTTACTGGTTCCAGACTTATCTTGTTAATAGTGCAGATACAAGATGTGTCCTTGCAGGTCTGTCTCTGTGTGATGATAGAACATGACCATTACAAGGTTAAGTAAATGCTATGCAGTCTTGCAGGCATCAGTTTTAATATTTGTAAGTGCTTAGGCTCTTAGTTTTTCATTAAGGTACTTAGTGTGCACAATATCTTGCCTCTTAACCAGAGTCAGGGTATATTGTGCATACCTACATCTGCTATAACATCTGTGGCTAGTGGTTCTCTCTCATACTACTCATCTGTATCTGCTGGAGCTACTGGCCCTGCCTGTGGTCCTGGGAATTGAGGTCCTGGCCCTTGTTGTCTTTGTTGAAACTGTTTCTTGAGAATGACATTGTACAACATGGAAAAGACTTTGAGTATTTTAGCAGCAGTTGCTGGGTCATACTACAGGGTACCCCTTTATGTGTCTAGACACAGGAACCTTGATTTAAGCAAACCACATACACATTCTACGATATTCTTAATTTGAGCATGAGCATTGTTGTATACTTGCTTGTGTTGTTTGGGTTTCTCATGGGTGTCTTGAGCCAAGGTTCTAGACCATAACCTGCATCCCTTGTAGAAGGTCACCCCTAGCAAACCTTGTGTACAACTCACAGCTTTGTCATATGTGTGAGTTGTGAAAATCTCTTGGGTTATCTGCAAAGACACTTCAGATGATTCCTTGAGTATTAGAGACAGCCTGACAGTTTGTAGAGTGGTACCGTAGAGTGGTATCCCTTCACATAATGTACCTTCTTCCCTGTTAACCAGGTGAAGATTTTATTTCTCTGTGTGTTAAATATATAGCCATCAAAACTTTAGGGAAGTGTGCTATTACTTAAAATTCCTGAATAGTTCTTGCTGTCTTCTCTGGAGTGCATGGGAACACAAATGTTCCCTTGCATGTTGTAATATTGGTTTTAGAAACTGATGAAATATTCTGAAACCTGAAGCCTTTGACACCCCTAATATATCTCCTGTGGGGTCTCTGGAAAGTACTTCTAGCTAGTATACATAGGATCATAGGAGGTTACTAGGCTAACTGCCCTAGGTCCCTTACAAGCCTAACCAAGTTTAACCCATGTCCCCATGGGTGTCTAGTTCAAGCAGACACTAAAATCAGCACTTATTGCCCCTGTACAAGAGGGATACAGGTGAAACCCCCAGGGTGAATTTACAGTTACCCGTCCAATCATCCAAATTACACTTAAATAGGGCCAACAAAGGGCTTTGTTTAACATGAATCAGAAGCTTCTTTCAAAAGTGGGGCAACCTCTGCATGACAAATCTGTCTCTCCAGCAAGTTTTGCTGATAACAGGTTAAGGTCCTTTAAGTGAGTGTTTGTGCCATGTGACTTGTGAATGTGCAGCATTTCCATTAAAGCTGGGTCAGAGATTGCTCTGTATTCAAGGCACAGGTCACTTCTGGTTCCACTTGGATGGATTCTCCACAATTTTCCTGGGACCTCAGGTGAGGGTGGCAAAGGTTACCTATTTCCTCTAGTGTTTCCCTGTTGATATGGTATTACTCTACAATTTCTGTCTCATGCAGTCAATGGTAAGTCAAATGGGGTCTAAACTCCTTCTTCTTGGCTGAGATATGCCAGCAGCTGCACCTTGAGTTAAAGCCTGTTGCACATACAGGTTAATGATGGCAGCAACAACCCCTAACATTTTTTTCTAAGGGTAATCACAGCTGTAATCCAAAGAGTTTGGGATTTCAGGGAAAATGTCTACACTTAGTGTACCCAACTGCTTTATAGGCTCCTGAATAGCTCTGCTGTGTTAGATTGGTTAATTAGTATTGCAGTTTAGCTACTTATGCTTTCATTAGCATATTCTGCAATTTAACCTTGTTTTGATGCTCTATATAAAGTATACAGCCATTTAATTAATACCAAATAGCTCACTATTGTGTGCACACTGTGCTGTGTACATGATAGCTGCACATATTGTATCAGTTCATGAATCCGGCCATATGTGTTTGCATTTGGAACTTCAACAGAAAAAGTACTTTATGTTATTTCTTTTGGCTCCATATTGTTCAAGAAGAATATGAACTAGCATCTTTGGTTGTATTTAATAAAATTACATTGTTTTTAAGAACCAATGCAACTGCATTTGTATGTGGGTATTGTCATAACCACCATAGCTCTCAACCTCTTAGAGCAAGAAATCTAGACAAAGCCATAAATAACGGGGGACAATGGCCCAACTGCATTTGTATGTAGGTATTGTCATAACCAACCACATTTTTAGCACCACAAATAATCATAAAAAAATCATAAAAACAATGGGAGGTGTTCTCTGAACTGTGCAACTGAGCCCTGTGACTTGTTTAAACTGAATTTAACTCTATCAGACCCTACAACATCAAAGAAAGTAATTATTTAAATTCTTACTCAGATTTCATTAACAGTTGTGTACATATTGTGCTAATTCTACACATATATTTGTCTTGGCATGAAGACATAGCTCTCAAACTCTTAGCACAAGATGTTTGGACAAAGCCTAAAATAATGGGGGGGTCAACGGCCCCAAAATAGGGACAAATTTTAAACACTGCTCTTATAAACTTAGAAAGTTACTACAATAACAGGTGTTGCGTTAGCATGTATTTTCAAAGGTTATAAAGTCTGAAACTCAAATGTGTGTTGTTATATAGTGACTGCTCTCCTCAGTGATGTGCCAGAAAAATCAAAAATATTTTGAGAAATAGACCAAAAATCTTCGGAAAAAATCTGGACAGTTGACAGGTATGCATGATGAGCAGCAGTGCTCATCGAATATGCAAGATGCTAAGCAACCATACACATCGAGAAGCACCTGTTCATAGGCAGAACAATTGCTATTGGCCATGATGAGGAGTAGATAGGCTCAAGCACACAATACAAACATCAGGCTGTCAAGTTGTAAATAAGCTCAATCGCAGTAAGTGAGCACATGCAGACAGCACAATACAAGGCAATGTAGAATGTAAATGTAAGTTCTGCAATCCAGAAGGGCATTATACATTCACAGAACTGTCACTTTGACCAGCATATCAATAAAACAGTGTTCTGCTATCCATAATTACAGTTATCTATCTATAGCAGATGTGAGATGTACATACTTCCAAAATGAGGGGTATGGTCATGTGACATAAGCTAATATGCACATAAATCATGGCAAAATTCATGTGTAGTCAGTCGCTTGTCAACTGGGTTGGGTGTGTAGGAAAGTTAGTATATCCCTATGCATATGATATACGCATGTGTGATAGGACAGGTACGCCCTACAAGACTTAGGCCAAACAAAATTACATGCCAATAGTATTGTATAATGACATCAGCCACAGGGAGAATGTATCACCTGTCATGTTATAATTATTTGAGTATGATGCATTTGTGTGAGTCTAATCAGTCATATTACACATGTCCTTCCTACTGCAGATGCCACACCATATATGTTGATATGCAAATGTCCATCAAAGTACACTTGTAAATGCAGAATAGCATCATATTGTACATTACATTAGCCCTGAAGCAAGGCTTGTTAAACACATTAATAATGCATGTATGACAGTACAATAACATAAATCACAACCAGGTGAAACACTAACATGTTTATTAGTGAAAATTTACATTTCACATACACCAGCTATACATTAGCCTCTAACAAATGCTATCCTCCATATGTAGATCAATAACTCCATTGTGTGGTCACTGGCTAAGCCAAGTTTCCAAAGCCCAATTCAATTAAATTTTGACAAATAAGAAGAAAGGAAAATAGCTATCTCATAACATTGATTACTTAATGTGCTTTGCACTAAATGTGTTGAAAAGCCTAATGTTAGACATATTTTGATACAATGTTGTATGTGTTCATATTTCATGTCACTATGCTTACAATATGTTGCCTTTTGCTGGATTTAAATAACCTGCCTATGCAAGTTCACAGTCTACAGAACTGTGTGTTAACCACATGCGACATAGGTGAAGTTTTACCACAAATCTGAGACAGAACATACTTGAAGGCAAGACATCATCATTGTGGTGCTACGCAGTTCTTTGGGCTAAAAGAAGCTAAAACTAATCGATGAGCTCTTTCCCAGTATAATTGTACAGATTAAAATTGTGGTGGATGGCATTCATCCTTAGTACTAGTCACAAACACTCTAGTCCTCAAGTCCCTGCTGGTTTCAAACACCTACCTATCTAAGTACACAAACTACAGGATACTGTATTGAATGCATACACCACAGAAGTCTTACTACATTTGTGAGACAGGGTATATGTGAACATATGACATCATCATATCATACATGGATACATACATACATGCATTCATACAAATATTTCAAGCATAGGCATTAATGCCCTTCTAGTCTGCCAATATACCAAAATAGTTACTTCCATAGTAAGTGTCTAGGCTGTTTTTAAAACTTTCTAAACTAGTGCCTGCTTTAATGTAAGTTGGTAATATATTCCATGCATCAGCTGCTCTCTTGGAGAACCAAATAGTGCACTTCTCATTCCTGTAGAATCTTTACATAGGTTGTCTGATGATTTTGTACTACTTTTTGATAACCATACACATTCCCAGAGGTAGGTCTCTCTAAATGCCCTATATATCCAAATTAGATCTCCCAAATATCTATAAGAGACACTGTAAACTTCAGATATTTTAGTCTTTCATAATAACATAAATGTTCACATTATAGTGATGCAAGGCATATGTGTAGCTTAAAACTGATTGAAAGAGTGGTGTGAGTTGTGTTAATATCTCACTTGATAGAGTTACACAACCACATAGCTAGATTAATCCAGTTATTCCGCTGACGGCAGAAGCACACACATATGCACAACATTCAGTGAATAACAAATTCAAATTCATGCCTAAGTCTACACATTAGAGAAGGCTTATTACACGGCAGAGATAAATCACATTTCAAGAAATGCTCTGATCAGTGTTTAGCAAAGCAGTTCTCAGGGCTAAAATGGTCTGTGGGAGATGGCATTCCTACCTACACATAGATTTACACAAATGCTGATAAAAATGAGTCTATAGATTAATGTGTGAATTCAAACCACCTACCTATCTAAGATCACAAGCAATAGTACATTGTATCAACCTCAAACACCAGAGGAGAAATCTAACTTTAAGTGTGAGATACTGCACATTTGTAAGGATGACGTCATCAGTGGGTTTCAGAGAAATAGTGTGCACCACAGGTTTGAGTGAAAAGGAATGTGTTTTGGCAAGAAGAAAAAACAGCAATACAGCAATATGTTGATCAAAAGTAATTACACACCACTCAGATAACTTATATTTTCTTTAATTTATGGACATTGTGGTAGTGTAAGTGAGAAGTAGCTGTTTCCCATTATGGTGTATTGATGATAATCACAATTGTGAAACAGTGGTTTGACAAACAAGCATTCCTGACTGTCCAACTCAGGATGATTTCACACAAATCTTCATCATTTGGTGTAACTGCCAGTATTTCCTCATGCTTGGACAATGTGCAATATAAATGAAAAACACAAGAGGTCAAACATTGAAAGGACACTACATAATACCACTCAGTAATTATCTGTCCAAGGGTCCCACAACTTGTACATTATTTGCAAGTATAATAAGGGGGGACTGAAAAAAAAAAATATATATAAATATATATATATATATATATATATATATATATATAGTTTTTAGAGAGCATCACAATGAACTCTTCATATATTGAGTATAACAAGCCTTTAAACCATGCACAAGTCATATAAACCACTAACATAATTATTGCTATTTGGTCCAAACTACTTGCAGCGTACCACTAACTTATTTGTACAACTGATTGCTAAGTATTAGCATATGTGTAATTATTTTTTGAGATTTGAGCTTAGAACAGGAATGAATGAACATGGGCCTGTGGTGCTCCATGCTAAGCTTCATTTACATGAGTACAGACATTCAGACAATTTCTGACTTTGATCCATTTCAGAACAGATGTGTGTCATGTAAATGCTTTCTGTGTCACAATTTACACATTTGTCATGATAATTGCTGTAAAGTATTCATTGTATGGATAATACAGACCCATACTTAAACTGTCCTCATATCTGGTGACTGTCCATATATTAAAGACATGTTTTTCTGGTCATAGTGCAATTGTATGTGTTTGTATGACATCAGTGAGTACTACAGTTACTACATGATAACATACATCTACGTATCATACTTAAAAGACTTCAGAAAATACATGGCAATGAAAAATAATTACTCCTATCATCTATTGTGTATATAACAACAATACCTTTAAAATGTGCCTATTGTACTGCAATTGTTGTCCCATAAATCCTTGATTTAACAAAATGTATTGCGCTTACTGCTCTGAAGGTATGAGCAGGTTTGTGTTGATTATGAACCACAAAAGGGACAAATCATGTTACTGATGGTGGAATTACAGATGTATGTATGAATCCACAGGGAAAAATTTAATAAGAAATGAAAATGTTCATAATTTTAGACCTGATGTTGGATTCAAACATTTGTGAATATGCATCAACAGTACATAACCATGACAAGTAGCTGTTCACACCACAAAAGAAGGCAAATCTCAGGTACCAAAATACAGATTTGAAGGGGCAATGGAAACACTATGAAGCAAGGAAGTTTGTGTGCAGCATACTTCATAACAACAGTTACAACAGAAACATCCCATATGCCGTACATATAATGCTGCAGCCTGTTCAACATATGATAGTAACTGTGTCTTCAAAGTGCTACAGTCTGTGTTTCTGTAGCACAACCAGGATAACCTCAGTAGCATGAGGGGCAGAAGACTAATGCAGCCAGAGACAAAAACTAACCAGTGTTAGCCACAGGATGTGAACTGCCATTTACTGTGAGCTGCAATTGTTGCTTGGAACCAGGCATCATGCAAATGCTGAGGATGAAGATTGGTGAAACAGAAGAGGGACATAAAAAGATTTTTGTCTATGCACTATTGGTGGTCATCTTTGTGTTAATCTTAGGTTTGCCATCATAAAGTTTCCATCATGCTTTAACAATAAAGGGTTTCCAATATGGAGAAGGCAGAAGAGAGCAGAACGTGATTAAGACTTAAGCAAGATAATGGTGTGTTAATGATATATGTAACCAACACATATACATATTAATATGAAAAAATATTACATGATATCTGACGTACTTCTGCATTTGAACCATTGACACTGTGCAAAACCAGTCTACAGTCCTGTGCATTATCTGAGCAGCCCACACAGAAATTCATAATTCACATCATAAAATCACATATTTGAAGAGACAGTGACAAAAGGCAGGAGCATGGGAGAAAGTAGGAAAATTTAGGAATCAGGCTTCATCACAGTAATGATAAATGTAACATCCCATAAGGTGTACATTGCATCCAGCAGCCTAATAAATATGTAACAGCAACTGTCTCACAATAATGCTAGCAGTCTGTATTTCATTAACACAGAAGTGCTAAGCACATTTGTGTGACAATAAATGTACAAATGCTGTTAAAGTTAAAATCTTTAGTTTTGGCCATAGGAGGTGAAACATCATTTATCATCACTCAGCATTGGTGCACAATGCCAACCAAGTGTCACACAAATGCTGAAGAGTAAAACTGAAATATTTTTTGTATGGGCCATCTCTGGCCATATGTGGTTCTATTTTTTGACCAGATTAAATATGCGAATTTGGGTTTATGGGACAGTGATGAAAACAGGAGATGAGGAGGGCAGTAGAGAGGAGGAATATTAAAAGAAAGTGCATGATGGTGATAGGAGACCACCACAGCTATGCACTTCTTCATATGGCAAAAGTATACTTGTAACAAGAATTTGATACATTTGGATAGTCACCACATCGGGGCTGGGTAACAACAATTGAATGAAGTTGTACTGCCAGTTGGACCAAATCAAATGTGTCAAGCAGACACAACGGTGAGGTAGAGAACTATAAATGGGGCATACATTTTTGTGGGACAGGTGCCCATTTCTCTCTCTCTCTCGCTTTTTTTTTTTTTTTTGTTAAGAGAATACTGCTGGGGAAGGTGGTTAGTTATAAGAGGATTAGGTAGTTAGGGTGGGTTAGGTAGCAAGCGCAAACATGCAGGACATATAAGACAGACAGGGATGGTGATAGGCACAAAAGGTTGGGGGACACTTTGATTAGGTTTGGGTAAGGGACAATGGAGGTATATCCATGCCCAGTTACGGGATGTTAACAGTGATAATCTAGTCTTCACCCTCAGAACTGTCAACACTCTCTCCTGTTCTACATCCTTGGGTCAGTGTTGCATGGGACATTGACTTTGCTATTTGATGAAGGACTTTTTCTACTCTGCCAATGTGGGCACTGAGTCCCTGTTCCATAACGTCCTCTGCCAGCCCACTGAGCTACTCATGGGTTTTGAAATCACCACCTCTACTAGTACTTATCTTGGTAAGTACAACTGCACCAGCTACTGGGACAAAGATACCTTGTACAGTAAGAGGAGATAGTGAAGGAGTTGTAGAGGTAGCAGTGACTGGTTGGGACCACATCCACCTGTGGTGCTATGGTGGTTTGACCTCCAGTGGTCATTCTAGCTTCCTATGCTGACAGTCATTTCTGTTGCATCATCAATGTTTCTACAAAGAAATAAAAGAGATAGATAGAGAGGGGGAGAGAAAATGTATAAATAACATCAGTTCCATATCATTTTAACATTTCAAAATATAATAACATTGGCACTTACAATTCAGTTTCATGTCATTCTAACATTTCAAAATATAACCAAATTGGCACTTACACATGGTAATCTTTGACACATCCAGATATGATGTGAACTCATAAATGAGTCATAAAATACATCAATCTCAGTGCTATTATGCATATTAGGCAACCAGTTAGGTAACTATGGCATATATGATATATGCATTCCAATTAAAGACATCCATTTACTAAGATGTACAATTTAATGCTCTTAAATGACTGCAGAAAATAGATTTTATATATTATACTGCTATAATGGTTAATTATTGTTGCTTGGAATTGAACCCACATACACAGGTAAGTAGGTTTATATATTGACTTATGCAGTGATCAGGAGCTATTGGTGCAGTTAATAGATGCTTGATATATAGGTAAGGTATGCATGTTCAGTTGTGTGTATCCCAACTTCATATGGGCTGATGCCCTGATATTTGGTAAAACTAAATAAATTTCAGATGTATTATAATATTCCTTGCATTCATACCTCATCAATAATTATTATGTGGCTCTCTGAGGTGTGCCCATCATTCCTTTTTCACATCTCTGTTTCTAACTATGCCTTCAATAGCTGTACAGGACACAGAAAAAAGAACCATAATGTAGAACTGTATTGTCTGAGGAATCCATGGTATGGTATTGAATGGTGATGGGTCACTATACTTATACAACTCAGGAGTGTCAGCAGCTCTAAATTCTGCCTCCCATCAGGAAATCTTGTTTGTGCCTTTTCATGTCACTACAGCAGAGATGACACTGTTTGCCATTGTGTGGAATGACAGTTGCATTGGTGACTGCCTTGTTAAAGCCATTTCAGCCTTGTACTGAGACCTGGTATAGTCATCTTGCAAAAGCCTATAGCAGTAGTACTTTAGAAGGAGTCCCACAAATATCCTGGACTCCTCTTAACATGACCTTTCAGCTCTGAATGGAACACCACCCTCACTTTTGCCTGCCATGTCATCTGAAGGATATCTAGAAATATGGCAGAAAATTGGCACCCAATTGTGATCTCACGTGTGCCAGTCTGTGTGTAGCAACAGACAACCTTACAAAGTATATTTACATGGCAGAAAGCACACAGATGGCCTAGTAGAGAAATTAGGTATGATTGCTTCAGTTTTTACTGCTGATGAGAAATATAACTGTGCTACTTGGCCATGTGTGATGCTCAGTGTATTTACACATGCTCAACTGTAAAATCAACAAATGCTTTTTGCTGATGATGCCTGAATTACTTTTCAGAGGATAGTTTGCTATTTTCACTGTTTGCTAAGTATTTACTGGTATTTTTCACTGTTTTAACTCATTCATTTCAACGGAGATCAGGATCTTTGAACTGTAACTTCCAATGGCTGGAGCTTAAGCCTTTTCACAAACTCAAACTAATTCCTCAAATTTAAAAAAAAATGTTATATGGTTTCCTCCCACATTCCAAAGACATGCATTAGGTGGATTGAGAACTCTGTATTGCCTCTGGGTGTCAGTGTATGTGCGAGTGAGTGGTATGAATGAACTACTGTGGCAGAGCTAGCCACCCAGTAGTGTAAACCTTGGCTTGAGAGGATTGTCACTGTTGAAGTGACATCCTGACATCATGTGCAAAAATGGGAAAAAGGGGTTAAGGATGGATGGAAGGATTTTGCCATCTCTGGCCTGGCTGTCTGGTATAGTGGATGGCAATCATGCATAAACTCTTTTGTCACACTGATATGACATGACATAATCTATAATATTAGCAATAATCAGTGTTGCTAATAGATAAAATTATATAAATTGGATCTATAGGACATACATTTTGCAGACTGTGACTGACAGTACCTGGATATTGAACCCATGACTGAAAAGAAGATTAAACTCCTAATTTCTGTTTATTAACTGTTAATGCCAGAGGAGAGCTAATGTTTTGAATATATATGTTGTGGTGTAAAAATTTCAGCATGAATGGAGAACTAATTATGACAAACCTCTTGACTTTCACTTGTTATGTTACTGGAGTTATATGTAGAAGCTAGCATTTATTGCTGTAAATCACATTGTTGTGTATTGATTTGAATGATCAATGTGCTAAGGCAATTATAAGTGCATAATAAATTTATATAAATCATATATATTAAATCAACAAACACTTAAAATAGCGAATGCTGATTTATTGACCCTTTAAAAGTGAAAGCTTGAAATCCTGAAGACACGAAACATCATTTTTTTTCCCAAGGAAAAAAATTGATGGGTCATTTTCGGGACTTTGCCATTTCCTCCACTGTGGTGCGATCTCGGAGTTGGTATATTTAAGTAGGGGGGTGTGGGGGTGAAGCCCCCACTTTATTTAGTGTTTTGAGGGGGGGGGTTTGTTCTGTGTGTTCAGGATTTCAAGCTTTCGCTTTTAAAGGGTCAATAAATTAGCAGTCGCTGATTTAATATAGACCCTTTATATAGTCATGTGGACATACAATGCAATTCCAGCCACTACATAAAGACAGAATATTTAATAAAAATAAATAACATAAATAAATAAAAACTAGAAACAAAAAGTATATATATCTACCGCTGAACTCATACCTGTGATATTGCAATGAAACATTCAATCTTTTAACAGTGTTTTTCCAGAACTCATACCTATTGCAATGAAACATTCAATCTTTTAACAGTGCTTTTCCATGTGATAACTTATATTTTTGTTACACATCATCATGCCTGCATGTAATTACACTTCTTGAGGAAGAGGCCACACAGAAAATTATAAGCCACTATTGCACACAGCATAAGTAAGAATTATACCTTTTTAAAGGAAATGTATTACTGTTATGACTACTACATCTGACACATTTCAAATATTTTGGATTCGTTTTCCATAATTCCACATTCATTATGTTACCAATTTTATTTCTTCAGAGTTTAGTAAGTGTCATATGTGTTACAACATGCATATAAAATCTGTTGCTACTAACAATAGTTCAGGATGCAACAACAAATCATTTGTGTAACTTGTGAATACTAGTTTCAAAATATCAAAGCTAGAATCAAACCCTGCAGTACTGGTATTATTACTCATATATTACTGCCATAACATATTTAGTCACAGAGAAAGTTTCAGGATTAACTTTCCTCCCCATAATTTGCCTGTTTGTAATCTTTTTTCATTTGTTAAAAATCTTGTCTCTTCTAATATAATTACATCTATGTCACATGTATTACATCATTCCAAAATCCTACTATTCACATTTACAGAAAGCACTCTAAATTTTGAATTTTTACTTAGATTCATGGTTTCATAAGTTTGTAGCTAATTACTAGGCTAGCTGTCTTAATGGGTCCTTCCAAGCCTAGACAATTTCCCTCCCAAATATGAGAATTAAATACTGTGCCTTGTGTTTATGAGTTAAACACCTTAACCATTATACCAACCCCAAAAATTAGCTGTATATATTTTTTCAACCATTTCCTTTCTTTTGTTTTTCTATTGTACTTATCCCTTTAAATTTTCTTATTGTGTCTCTTACCCTTTTACTAATAGAATTCTATTTTCTTTTACTACCTCCCAATCTATGTCTTCATCACTTGTTTCAAAGACTTCTTCTGTGTCTACTACTTCTAAAATTTATTTTCTTTGTTCATTTTCTTCTCTTCATCTTTTTTCTTACTCTTATTTTCATTTTTATAATCAATCCATAAATATCCAATTTTTATACATTTATACCATTTCAATTCACATGTTTGTATCATGTCCCATTTCCCCACAAATATAAAATTTTCTTTTATCACAGTTACTTATTAAATGCCTTTCCCACAAAAATGTGGGTTGTCCCCAGTATTTTACCCCACCCATATTTCTCTCCAAATTTAACGTGCTTGGTAAATATATATTTTTTCTCTTTCTATTTTTAACACACTATTGCAACAATCCCATCTAACAGCCCATAAACCCCTTTTATCATAACTTTTTGCAATGTCCAGTACTTCTTTACATAAAGCTTTGAAATGTTCTTTCAAAGCCTGTCTTTTCACCTCTATTCAAAATTGTACAAGAATTTTCTTTATTGCTTCCCTGTTAAATGCTTTTATCACATAAAGATTCCATGGGTTACAGTCTTTCTCAAATATAATGTCATAAAAGTCCATTTGTTAATAACAATAAACGCTCTTAGCTCATGTGCTTTCACACACAAAGGAGCTATTAAACTGTCACAAGCTTTATACTTGTCCATTTCTTTGTCTTCTTTACTTTGAATCCTTAAGACATACCTCTGTTATTCATTTTCTTCTGCCTCTTTATTTTCTGCTACTCCCTTTTTTGCATTCTTTCACTTTACCTACATATGTTTTCGTTTCCATCTCACCTATATTCTTCAGAATTGTTTCTGCATCCTCCTTTTGTATTTCTCCATAATGTCCCCCCAAGACATGTCTCCTTCATTTTCTGACATACTGTACATCACCATGTCTTTAAGTAAACCATTCCTTAACCTTCTCAACTGGAGAGTTGTAATTATGCATCCATCATTTTCCTACTAATCTCTTTCAAGCAGATCTCTTTGAAACAACTTCTCAGAATTCTACACACATTCTCCAGTCACAATATTGTTTTTCTCCTCCATTTTTCTTACCATTCCATTATCTCCTTCTCTCTCCATCTGCCTCTCTGTTTCTCTGGGCCACTTCCATGTATGGAATGGAAACAGAAATTGCTCCTCCAATATGTCTCCATTTTGCAACAGTGATGAGTAGGGAAAGTTCCTCAATGCCCTGGCTAAATTTCCCCTAGTAGCACAAATACCATCTCAGGTCTCCCCTGACAACAGGCAACTAGCCTACTGGGGTCAAGTCAATCAACAAAGGATAAATAAAAATAAATAAACTATGATCATTGTTATGCTCAACACAATTTACAAAGTGTGTTGTTAACTTATTTAGCATTCATTACACAGATTTTTGCAACTTGACAGTTTTATCTCATGTTCAATTACTAATAAAAAGTTTGCAGTAATAGCTATTCTTACCCCTTCAGTAAAACCATCTGCAATCTGGATTCTAATCCTGCTTTACATCTGTTGTTACTCGCAAATTACTGTATTAACACATTAAACCACAGAGAAAAATTACATAGCAGGTGGATTTTCTTCACTCAGTACTGTCCAGAGTACTGATAAAAGCACACTGGTGTCAGTCTCATTTGCGCTACTGATGGCATCCAAAATTAAATATTTGAGTTTTTGCCTTGGGAAGTTAATCATCGTTCACTACTAGTGACCACTGGCAGTCATGGATGCACAATGCCAAACATCATGCAAACAATGAAGCAAAAGAAAAAAAAATGTAAAATCCCTCTCTGTAATGATGGTCTCAACTCTGTGTTCTTATACCATGACAGTATGGTCATTCAGGATCCTACTATCACACAGACATCATCCTGTCTAGATCTTTTCCATGAAACCAAGGCATTATTGTAGCACACAAAAGTGCTACCAGCACTAAACATTCTACAAGGAAACATCTCCAGTACTTATTATTAATGGCCTCCCCTCCAGGCATGTCTAAAGGTCAGTTTCCTGTTCTTTCTCCTATTAACCTGGTGAACTTGGGCATCCTGAGGCAATGTAGCAACTGCTTCATGTACACTGACAACCCTCTTTTCTTACCTCCCAACACTCAGACTTGTGAGAGATGCACTTATATATCCAAACTGGAAGCCATGCACTCTCCAGGCAAGATTGGAATAGCTGGTCAAGAGGAGAAGGTCAACACTTGCACCACACCACATGGAACACAGAGCCCTCCAGAACACATACCAGCACAGCCTTCACATAAAAACACAAACCACACACCCGCCTTCACAGAGGCTCTCAATAAAAATCTACCCAAACAGCAGAGATCTCCAAGTCACCACAACACATCACTAATCACGGGACCCATAACTCTCCTAAACAGTGTGCCACTCATCCAAAGCCCTAAGGCAAAACAGCATGCCCAACACACTAGTCATAGGTGACTTGATAGTGAGGCACATTGATGTCTCACTCATTAGGTTGAATAAGGAGAAAGTAACAGTCAGCTGCCTGCCAGACACCAGGATCCACCACATAATGCACACACTCAGGTCCCTCAACAACAGGTACAAATATGACTCTGTCATTGTACATGCGGGTGTGAATGACCTGGGATGTACCTCCCTGTACTATATGAAAAGAGACATGAAGGAGCTCTCAGATTATGTAGCCCAGACAGGTATGAACCTAGCCCTGAGCAGCATCCTAACATCACCCAGAATTATACCACAGTACAAGCAGAAAATTATTGATTTCAACAATTGGCTAAGTTTCTGGTGTCATTCTAAGGGGATCCAGTATCTGTCTGTCTGGGGTGACATGATTGACAGACCTTGATGCTTTACCATAGATGGCCTGCATCTGTCACCCCTGGGCTTCTGGATACTGGCCAAGGCTCTTGCCACCCCTATGGTGCCTTTCTTAAGTGGTGCTCCAAAGACCAAATTATCACCATCATCATCATCTTCTTTCGGCTGTTCCCATTAGGGGTTGCCACAGCAGATCACCTATTTCCATTTCTTCCTGTCCTCTGCATCTTGCTCTGTCACACCAACCACCTGCATGTCCCCTCTCACCACATCCATAAACCTTATCTTAGGCCTTCCTCTTTTCCTGTTACCTGGTAGCTTCGTCCTTAGCATCTTTTTCCCAATATACTCAGCATCCCTCCTCAGCACATGTCCAAATCAACGTAATCTTGCCTCTCTGTCTTTGTCTCCAAACCTTCCAACCTGGGCTGACCCTCTAATATACTTATTCCTAATCCTGTCCACCCTCGTCACACCCAATGCACATCTTAACATCTTTAAATCTGCCACATCCAGCTCTAACTCCTGCCTTTTTGTCAATGCCACTGTCTCCAACCCATATAACGTAGCTGGTCTCACTACCCTCTTGTAGACTTTCCATTTCACTCTTACAGGTACTTGTCTGTCACAAATCACTCCTGACACTCTTCTCCACCCACTCCATTCTGCCTGTACTCTCTTCTTCACCTCTCTTCCACACTCACCGTTACTCTGAACTGTTGATTCCAAGTGTTTAAACTCATCCACCTTTGCCACCTCTACTCCCTGCATTCTCACCATTCCTCTAGCCTCCCTCTCATTCACACACATATATTCTGTCTTAGTCCTGCTGACCTTCATTCCTCTTCTCTCTAGAGCATATCTCCATCTCTCCAGGGTCTCCTCCACCTGTTCCCTACTCTCACTACAGATCACAATGTCATCTGCAAACATCATAGTCCACGGGGACTCCTGTCTGATCTTGTCTGTCAACCTGTCCATCACCATTGCAAATAAGAAAGGGCTCAGAGCTGATCCTTGATGTAACCCTACCTCCACCTTAAACGCATCTGTCACTCCCACCGCAGACCTCACCACTGTCACACTACCCTTGTACATATCCTGTACCACTCTTACATACTTCTCTGACACTCCTGACTTCCTCATACAATACCACAACTCCTCTCTAGGCACCCTGTCATATGCTTTCCCTAAGTCTACAAAAACACAATGCAACTCCTTATGACATGCTCTGTACTTCTCCATCAACACTCTCAGAGCAAACATCGCATCTGTAGTGCTCTTTCCCGGCATGAAACCATACTGCTGTTCACTAATCATCACGTCCCTTCTTAACCTAGCTTCCACTACTCTTTCCCATAACTTCATGCTGTATCTGATCAATTTAATCACTCTGTAGTTACTACAGCTCTGTACATCACCCTTATTCTTAAAAATCGGTACCAAAATACTTTTTCTCCATTCCTCAGGCATCTTCTCACTTTCTAAGATTTCATTACACAATCTGGTTAAAAACTCCACTGCCATTTTACCTAAATACCTCCATGCTTCCACAGGTATGTCATCTGGGTCAACAGCCTTTCCATTCTTCATCCTCTTCATAGCTATCCCTACTTCCTCCTTGCTAATCGATTGTACTTCATGATTCACTATCCCTACATCATCCAACCTTCTCTCCCTCTCATTCTCTTCATTCATCAACCCCTCAAAGTACTCTTTCCATCTCCTCAACACACTCTCCTCGCTTGTGAGTATGTTTCTCTCATTATCCTTTATCACCTTTACCTGCTGCACATCTTTCCTAGCTTGGTCCCTCTGTCTAGCTAATCGGTACAGGTCCTTTTCTCCCTGCTTAGTGTGCAACCTTTCATACAACTCTTCATATGCCTTATCCTTAGCCTTCGCCACCTCTCTCTTTGCCATGCACCTCATCTCCTTATACTCCTGTCTACTTTCTTCATCTCTCTGACAATCCCACTTCTTCTTTATCAACCTCTTTGCCTGTATACTCTTCTGTACTTCCTCATTCCACCACCATGTCTCCTTGTCATCCTTCCTCTGTCCTGATGTGATACCAAGCACCTTTCTAGCTGTCTCTCTTACTAGCTCTACTGTAGTTACCCAGCTATTTGGTAACTCTTCACTGCCACCCAGTGCCTGTCTTAACTCATCCATGAACTCCACCTCACAATTACCCTTTTTCAATTTCCACCATTTGATCCTTCGTGCTGCCCTCACACTCCTCCTCCTCTTTTTGATCACCAACATCATCCTACAAACCACCATCCTATGCTGCCTAACTACGCTTTCTCCGGTCACCACTTTACAGTCTCCAATCTCCTTCAAACTGGCCCTCCTACATAAGATATAATCCACCTGTGTGCATCTTCCTCCACTCTTGTATGTCACCCTATGCTCCTCCCTCTTGTTAAAATATGTACTCACCACAGCCATGTCCATCCTTTTCACAAAATCCACTACCATCTGACCTTCTGCATTCCTTTAACACCATACCTACCCATCACTTCCTCATCCCCTCTGTTCTCTTCACCAACGTGCCCATTGAAATCTGCTCCAATCACCACTCTCTCACACTTGGATACAGTCATCACCACTTCATCCAATTCACTTCAAAATTTTTCTTTCTCATCCATTGCACACCCAACTTGTGGAGCATATGCACTAACAACATTCATCATTACACCATTAATTTCCAGCTTCATAAACATCACTCTATCCGACACTCTTTTCACCTCCAAAACACTCTTCGCATACTCTTCTTTCAGAATAACTTCTACACCATTTCTCCTCCCATCCACACTATGATAAAACAATTTGAACCCATCTCCGATTCACCTAGCCTTACTCCCCTTCCATCTGGTCTCTTGCACACACGATATACCAACCTTCCTTCTGTCCATCATATCAGCTAGCTCTCTCCCTATACCAGTCATACTGCCAACATTCAAAGTTCCAACCCTCACTACCACAGTCCTAGCCTTTCTCCTCTCTTCTTGCCTTCAGCCATGCCTTCTGCCTTTTCTCCTCCTTCAGCCAACAGTAGCCCAATTTCCGCCAGCACCCTGTTGGCTAACAGTACTAGTGGCGGTCATTGTTAACCTGGGCCTCGACCGATCTGGTATGGAAATAATTACTGGTGACTGGATGAAATGATTTGGTGAAGTTTTACACCGGATGCCCTTTCTGACGCAACTCTCCCCATTTATCTGGGCTTGGGACCGGCACAAAAAAATGTACTGGCTTGTGCATCCCCAGTGGCTGGGTTAAAGACCAAATTATCAACATAACAGGTACAACCAAATGCAAACTGAGGGTCATGATGCTCAACCCTAAAAGTCTAAATCTCAAAATACACTCATTCAAAGCACTCCTTAAAATGTAGAACATCGACATTTGTGCCATAACAGAGACCTGGTTCAAGGCAACAAAAAGCACCCCTGCACTACCAGGCTATAACTCATTCCACACCTTTCAGCCCCAGATCTTGGATCAAAGCTTCAAAGGAGGTGGTGATTCCATATTCATAAAGGATGCGCACACCTCCAGACTGGTAGCCCAACATAATGCATCAGAGATACTTCAAGTGCAGCTAACATTGGGTAAGACAGCGATTCAAGTCATAGCCTGCTATAGGTCCCCAACCATGTCCCAAGACTCACAATCCATGTTCCTAAGCACCCTGGAGAATATTAGGGTCCAACCTAACACTCTCATACTGGGTGACTTCAACTACCCCTCCATTAACCTGGAAAACTACTCATGTACCAATACACTTGCCCAGCATTTCCTGGAATTCATTAATTTCAATGCCCTGGACCAGCTTGTCTTACCCCCACTAGAGGTAGCAACATCCTTGACCTGGTCATTACTAAAATGGGCGACTATTGCTCTACACCAGTAGTCAACTCCTCCCTGGTTAGATATGACCATAAACCAATCACCTTGGAAATCCACATCCCACACCCACCCCCCCACCCCAGCAAAGGTAACCACCATGAAAAAACGTCTCCAAAGCTAACTTTGGGCTCCTAAAAACAGAGGTGGCTAACTTCACGGCACTCATGCTAATGGAAAATAGTTGCATGACCGCTGAATCATACACCAATGCACTGTACGAACACGTACACAAGTGCATGGATCTCACCATATCCAATAGAACCAAGACACTCTCCTCCAAAAAAAGCAAGCCACTCTGCTGGTCCCCTGCCATAAGCAAACTCTACAACAGAAGGAGGAAACTCATGTGGAATAAGATGAAGTCCCAAGACTGGAAAAAAAACTTCCCTATCAGCCTCAACAAAAAGTTGAGATCCCTCATCAAATCCTTTAAAGCTAGCTATGAAAACAGAATTGCAACAGGTAGTATAGACAACTATAAGGCCTTCTATAGCTATGTAAATAATCTCCACAGTAATACCCAGATTTTCTCTGAGCTAGTGCACAATGGTACCTCCTATACCAAGCTAACAGATATTGCCAATATACTGGCCGACAGATTCAGTGCCAACTTTACCCCTCTCTCCCCTCCCAAAGGATCAGTCACAATACCAGTAGATTGCCAGGTACCCTGCATTACTGCTGCACAGGTTAAAACAGCACTGTCCAGGGCAAAGAATACAGCTTCTATGGGACCTGACAATATTCCTGGCTGTGTTCTACATGAACTACAGAGTGAACTGGCACCTCACCTGTGTGACCTGTTCAATCACAGCCTCACCTCAAGCTTTGTCCCTACCAAATGGCGCACTGCTACAGTCATCCCTTTCAACAAAGAAGGAGTGACTATAGACCCTAAGAACTATTGAGCCATTAGCCTGATGAGTCTGATATGCAAAGCTATGCCTTGCATCATTATGGACCTAATAAACAAGGATATAGGGAATCCCCAAACTCTGGATCCAACACAGTTTGGTTTTGTGAAGGGTAGATCATGTCTGTTCAACTTGGTCACCTTCTTTGAATCCATCACCAGAACTGTGGATGAGGGCAAGATGGTTCATACAGCCTACCTTGATCTGGCCAAGGCCTTTGATACCATTCTCCACTCAGGAATCATAGGAAAAACTCATTAAGCTAGGCATTAATCCCTATATCATTAGGTGGGTTGCAAACTGGCTCACATGTAGAATCTACAGTGTGAAAGCAGCTGAATCCAAGTCAGACTGCTGACCAGTCATGAGTGGAATCCTACAGGGTTCAGTCCTGGGTCCTCGCCTGTTTGGTATCTACTTCTTTAAAGTCCAGGCCAAGATGAAGGGACTCTAGCTGACAAAGTTCGCAGATGATTGCAAGTTGGGAGCTATTATTAACTTCCCAAGTGATGTTGACATCCTACAGAAAGGTCTCACAGAGACCAACGACTGGTGTCAGAACCCTGGCCTTAAGCTCAATGCCAAAAAATGTGTTGTCATCCCCTTTGGGAAAAACCCAGCTCCCATGAATTACCACATTGATGGTAGTCCACTGAACATAGAAGGTCTTATAAGAGATCTGGGAACACAGGTTGACAGCAACCTCTCTTTTGACCACCACATTGCCACTGTGGTCAGGAATTCCTTCTATGTGGCACATCTCATTACTAAGGATTTTGCATCGAGGAAGAAAGAGGTCATTGCCTCCGTCTACTCTTCCCTCATTATGCCAATCATTGAGTACAATGCCCCATTTGGCATGTACCTCACTAAACACCTGCAACAACTGGAGAGGCCACAAAAGTACCTCACAAAGAGAATCATAGACCTTAAATATTTGTCCTATATGGACAGACTCAAAAAACTATTCTGTCTCATATTGCCTACCACGATATCTGCTTAACTTACAAAGCCATGTCTGACCCAGGGCTGTTAGAAATGCTACATCTAAGGAAATCTCAATCCCTCCACACCACACACTGCAGAGACCACAACCTCATTACCACAATCAATAGAACATGCTGGAGGGACAGATTCATAACCCAGAGACTGCCCATTCTATGTTATAGACTTCCCATACATGTCAAGCTGAACACCTCACTGGCCCTCTTCAACAGAAATCTTGATGAGTGGATGGGAAATACAAAATTCACCCCAGGGGTCACTCCAGTGGCTTTACTCGACAGAGGCACTGGGAACTAAGGTCGGGTGGCACGATGCCAAGGTAATCCTATGGGCTAGGCTTGTAAAGGTTCCTGGGCCATTACCCTACTACACACCTAAGAACCTATTAGCATAAAACATTAACACGTTTAATAATTTGCCTCATTAACATATACATTATTAGGTAGAAAAAGTAGAGTTCATATACTCAACTTTGTCATTCTAAAATGTTACATTTAGGGAGAAATATATCCATGTTCTCACAGTTGTCTTTAGACTTTTCACAGCAGAAGTCTGGCTGAATGGGATATTTGCATGAGTTATGTTACTGAAGCATGTCACACTACATGTATGCATTGCAAGAGTGTGTTCTTACCTTTCATTTGTGAATATTAGTTACTTTTAATACATTTGTAACATGCTTGCATTATAATTTGCATTTATTTTGAACTTTTCTGTTTGTATGTTTATGTTTTACGTATGTGATATGACTTACAGACACTTTTTACTCAGAAGCATATTTTCCTAAAAGTTTATGTCTTAAGTCATTCATTTTAATCATAAATTTTGCTATAAGGCTTAACTGTCTGGCACACACATTATAAATAAATGTCAAAGTAGTAGGAATGTTAAACGCTTAATTAGTCTTGCAGTACTTCATTGTGTGGTTCTTCACTCCATGTTTCTCTGCCTAGCACTTTGAACACATTGAGTGATTCAGGAATGTTAATGAGCTGACACCTGATTTACATATTCAAAGTGTCCAGAACAATCTTGAGGCTATGGAACTTGCATCACAGTAGCAAAGACTGCTTGAATTCTACAACTTAAACTACTGCTGTTTGGGTGAGTTAAATTGCGGCAGTTGCATTATTTATGGGTAACATTATTACAAATCCTGTTAAGGTATGCTATATTCTTTACAATTAATACTTGCAGTTATGATTTTATTATTTAATTATTTATTTATTTATTTATTTATTTATTTATCGGCATTTGTTAACCAAGGAAGTCCAGCTGGGGATAGCCCTTTTTCAGCAAAGGACCAGGGAGAAAAATTCCATTTTTAAATGTATAAAAATACATAATTTACAATCAAAAATGTGCAATATTAACAGTACAAGTAGCTGATGATAGAGAATAAAGGTTTAATTATAATTAGCCTTTATGTGGTTGCTCTGAAGTAAGCAGATAGAATAAAAGTGAATTGTCTTATATACAGCAAAAGAATAAAGATATTCAGTAAAATGACACGGGAGAAGGAAAGTTGTTTAGCAGGTAGTGATATATTCTAACAGAATAAAAAGGGGTAGGATGGTTTGGGTCAGTAATGGAGATGGCAGAATGATTATTAACAGGGATAAGAGAAGTGGGATAAAGGTATATAAAAGTGGGGAAGATGCATGGACGGTAAATGAAAACATAGTAAGAGGTTAAACAGAAAGCTAGAGAGAGAAAAGTTAATAATTTAGCCAGGAATAGTATTGCTTTCCAAAATTAAACTGGTGTCTGCACTTTGCACATTTGTGTTGACATAGAAGGTAAAACACTTTATATTGCATTGATCCTCATTTTATATTACTTGGGGATTTTTGAAAAATTTCTTTGAGGATGTGAACATACTTCAAACTTAGTAGAAGTAGCAATATTAAAGTGACAATTCAGAAAATGTTCTATAGTAAGGTTGTTTTATATACCTGATGTAAACAACTGTTATCCCATCAGCAGGGTTGTGTTCTTGACAATTATGGTTGCTGGGAGCAGGGATGAATGGTTTATAGTGGGACTTTGATTTTTATTACAGAACTAAGTGCTGTCTGTAATTTGCAAATTATTATTTTTTTTTTTTACAGGAAGGTTTAACAGTTGCTATTACAAAATAATCACTGACTTGTATCACATGCAAAATTGTGTTCTGCCCATATATCCTTACGATTGTTAACAGATGTCTGAGTATAGAATGTAACAAATGTAACTTTATTTTAATAGTATAATTTCATACACTTGTTTCATTGCTAATGTTGTTATATATTCCTTATCAAACAACTTTCTTTCACTTTATTCAGTTCTGTTTATGTTGGGAGTGGGGGGTTGAGGAATTTCAGTTATGTGTTAGATGTGTACATTTATTTATATAGATTAATTACTTTTGCTTAAATGTTTTTATTGATAATGCCAAAGTAAATGAGTTCCTGCCAACTGTAAGGGATGCAGGCAGCTCAGAGAAGTTGACCAGTATTGTGATGGATGTGGGTGCAGAGGTGGAAAACAGTCAAAGACTGTCTACTGCTGATGATCCAGGTATGATATATACAGTTATAAAAGCTCTGGGTTGGGAGGGTGGCCTAATGGTTAAGGTGTTTGCCTTACAAACACAAAGTGCAGCGTTTGAATCTCACAAGGGATAATTGGCTAGACTTAAAATGGCTCGCAAGGGCAGTTAGCTTAGTACTAATCTATGAATCCACATTTACATAACACTCAAGACAAAAAAATCAGACAGAAATGTAAAACAGAAAAAGAAAAAAACAATATGGCTACCAAGGGAAATGTCATGCTAGAGATAAAGAAATTAGAGTTGTGGTACTGTAGCATATATACAGTAAGTATACTAGGAAGGAAGGAATATGAAGAAGCAAAATAAATGTTATGTAATACAGGGACACAGCCAGGTGTTCATAAGATGTGATTTAAGTGAGTTTTTGAACAGTGTGGTAGTGGATGCAGAAGTCAGAGAAGAGGAAGTGTCTTTGTTTAACTTTGTTTAATGTTGTCATACCTCTATCCATCTCCATTTTGTTTGTCTAGGCACATCTGTTATTTAGGTTCAATGACCACCTGCAGCTGCTATAGGCATAACTTTTTTGTTGTTCTTCATTTACATACTGATCTTTAGCTCTACCTTACCGAAATCTTTCTTGCACTTTACTTTTATTATTGCTTTAATCTGGGTTATATACCTGGCATTAAAGTCTATTACACATACAGATTAATGATAGCAGCACCGTGCCCTAACATTTTCTAAGTGGCATTGTGGCTGTATTCTAGAGTATTGAGATTTAGACCAGCAGGTGTATGCACATTGTTTATATGTTCTTGAATTCCTCTCTAGTGTTGATTTGCTTCATGTAAGCAATAATACCTGACAGGGTACGTGTTAATATCTAATTAACGCCCACTCAGGGCACCCCTGAAAGGGTGTTAATTACATATTAGCACACACCCTGTAGGGCATTATTGCACTTAGAGAATGGGCTCTCAGGGTTGTTTTGTTTTACTTATTTTTGGTGTTGGAGGAAGCATTTTACATCAAAAATATATAAAAAATAATATAGCAATTACTAAATAAATAAATAAGTAAAACACAATAATTTTACAGGCAGCCTAATCTTGCTCTCATACACAGTCACTTCTCCTTTCATACACACACTCTCAATCACACAAGACCGCTCTTACTCTCTGTTGATGTCTGACACACACAGTCACTTCTGCTTTCATACACACATTCAGTCACACATGATCATTCTCAGTCTCTCGCATTCTCTTTCTCTCATGCACAAATACACACACACATACACACACACACACACACACACACACACACACACACACACACACACACACACACACACACACACACACACACACACACACACACACACACACACACACACACACACACACACACACACACACACAGTCACTTCTGCTTTCATGCAAGCATTCCCTCACACAAGACCGTGCTTTCGATCTCTCTCACACACGCAGTCTCCTCTGCTTTCATACACGCATTCACTCATGCACACAGACAGGAAAATAAACACACACACACACACACACGCACTTCTTTTGGTTTATTTTTTTTTTACAGTCACTAAACAGCAAAAGTCCTGCTTAGCAAGTGTAAAAGTAATTGCTGCTGTTAATTTTTTAGCAGTCCAAGCTCCATGGCAGCTTGATATGCTGCCATGAAGCAGCGGACTCATTTTTCAGTGGGCATTACTTGCACATTAATACCCTCCTGGAGAACATTCATTCTCCAATCTGGGTACTGATGTACAGTTTTACCATTCTCTAATAGCATGTAACTTACCTACTTATTCCTTCATTTGTATTTCCTGTCGATTGCCCTTGTTCACATCTGGCCACAATGTGCAGAGCTGTTTAATGAATACCTAACAGTGAGCTCATCACTACTCGTCACATATCACAGCTGACTGAGATGTGCAGCGCTGTTTAATGAATACCAAATAGCATACTCATCACTGATCATCACATATCTCAGCGGGCCACAATGTGCAGAGGTGTTTAATGAATACCAAACAGCAAGCTTGTCACATACAAGAATAGTCATTCACAAATCCTGACCTCAGTCATTTATGCAAGAAGGAATAATGACTTACAGGTTCATACCTTCCTAGGTTGTTCATCAGATAAATCATTCATATCCTACCCACAAGATCCCATTTCATCAGTACCCTACAACATGAATAACTGCTACATAATTTTGTCCCTTTTAGCTGAGGGTTTAAAAGACCAGACCAGGGGTGTATTTACAATCTCCCATCAATTCATCCAGGTTGCATTTGAAGAATTTAAGGGAGTTATTTTGCTACATATTTAACGGATGTCTTTTCCATAACAGAGGTCTCCTTTGTGAAAGATATTTATCTCATCAGCAGGTCTTATTTATGATGTGGTGGAAGTGTAGCTCCTTTGAGCAGGGGTTTAGGGTGTTACTCATTTTGCAAATGTGTACAAGATTGCATGGGACTGAATCCTTTGAGGTTTTGTAGGAGAGGCAGAGACTACTCCTCAAGAGTTGTTAGGAAATAGTTAAAAGAGAAAGTGATTTAAGGTAGTCTGGGCACTGGAAGAAAGACACTCCCTTAATTATCTTGGTGAGTAAATGTTGCTTTCTTTCGTATGCTTAAGAAGTACACACTGAAAGGGGCATTATATTATTGTCTGGCGAGGGATTAGCAGAGAGGGATGATAACTTCTTTTGACCAAGACGATATATTCCTTGTAATTAGTGTGGCTCAGTAAAAGTATTTTCTAACAACAGTGGGTACATGGTGATAAAAGGATAGTTCATTGTCAAGGAAAGTGCCCAGGACCCTAATAACTTTGTCAGTTTTCAATGGGGTGTCATCTATGTGTTATGTGCATGGGTGTCAATATTTGCCAAAAAAAGCAGTACACCATTCCTTGCTATTTAGCTAAAGGCCATGGTCCAGATATCACTTGTTTGCATGTGTCAGGTGCTCCTGGAGAATCTAGAGGTCAGCCAGAGAGTTTATGACAGCTCCAAGTGTGCAGTAATTCCAGTAACTTAGTCAGCCACAGGCTTTTGATGTCAGCCTTTATATCAGAGAAGTAAATTTACAAGAAAAGTGGCCCAAGGGCTGATCTCTGAGGAATTTCACTAGTAATGACCCATTGTTGAAAGCATGCCCCCTACAATAAGATTGGATTCTGTCAGTAAGCCAGCTTTCTATCTAGTGGGTAACATAGGGGGTTATATGTAATTTGAATAGATTTTAATACTGCCATAATGTGAGATGATGTCAAAAGTCTTGGTTAGTTGAGGTAAGTACTGTAAACAGATTTGGCAGGTCCCAGTACATCAGAATACATTCAAAGAACTCCACCAATGTTAAGCAGGATCTACCTTCAATGAACCCAAAATGATTTGTGTCATGGGATTATAGACTGCTGATGTTCCTGTTAATAATTTCCCTAATGATGTACTCCATTGTTTTACAGATAATGTTGGTGAGGCTTATAGGTATATAGTTTTCAGGGCCAGTGGTGTGATTGCCTTTGTGGAATGGGATGACTACAGAGGTTCTCCACACCTCCAGGATGAATCCATTGGAGAGTCTGAAAATTAATAGGTTCAGTAGCAAGTATATAATCCTGGGCTCTGTGCTAATAATAAATCAGGAACCAAATGGAAAATGCACCAAACAAGCCTGCATACGAACTCTGTTTATTGCAGTAAAAACACATCAAGATTAAGAGCTTTCGTCTTTCACACAGAAGACTTCATCAGAATAAAGCACACTCATTCAAGAACCATTTTTATACCAGTACATGTTTCATAATAGATAAAATAGAGCCAATGGTATTGTCAAAAAAGTCACATGTAAAATAGTCACATGAGCAATATTAAATACACAGGATGTTAATATTCAAGCCAACTTAGCTTTTTACAGATAAAACACTGTTATATATTAAATCCCTTCAGCATATGTTTAAAAATGCAGGCACAGTAATGCATGCAAAAATATTAAAATACTTAAAGTTTCATAGCGTTTTCTTTCAGGATTGGAAGTATTGTCAATGAATCATTTATACCTGGTGGAAAATTAGCTGCTAGTCTGAGTTGCCAAACCAGCTCTTTTTTTACTTAATAAATTCTTCCAGTCACCCTCCCCCCTCAAATCTATGTTCACAGTATCCAAAATACCAAATTTAAAACCTTTAAAATTAGAACAAGTGAGGGAATGCTTATATAATGCACTTGTATCCTTCTTGTTTTCAACATCATAAACGTGCTCGTAGAATCTGTTATTCAATGCCCTCTCCATTTTCGCAATGTAGAATCCATTGCAGGTATCACATAGAGCAAGGTACACCTCTCTAGTGGTAAAACAATTTCCTTTCTCGAATATAACCTTAGATTCCATCTTATTAGCTAGGTGGGTTTGAGGTGCTTTGAAAATATTAGTACATTTGGAGCACCTCACACAAGGTGCTGCACCACAACCACATTCTATGGGTAAATTCAACTTGTTTTCCATAAGATGTTTAATATTCATGCCCACCTTGCTGATAAAAACTGGCTTATCTCCCACTGCAGTTAACTCATTATTATTGACCCTAAATATACTCCAGTTCTTTTTAATATGTTTTTCACTTCATATGATATAGGACCGTATTGCACTATACATGCATGCTCATAAATCTTCATTTCACTAGATCTGAGAGGTTGAAGGCACACTAATCCATCCATCTCTCAACTACCCTTTTTTTCCCATTTTTGCACATGGGGTGTCACTTTAACAGTGGCAATCATCTAGAGCCAAGGTTAACACTGATGGAAGGCTAGCCCTGCCATGGTCAACAAATATTAATATACTGGGGAAAATTAGAAAGGAATAATGATGGAAAATTTGAGCTGAATTTATCTGCTAATATATTGGTTATGTCTTCTGGTGATGAGGATGTGTTAATGTATTAGCTCATTGCATTAATGGGCATTGTTTCTAAAGTTTCTGACATAAGTAAAAAAGGCCTTGTGGCTGTCCTTAACATAAGATGCAAGTTTCCTACTTATCTCTGGAGCATTTCATTTTGCTTCAGTGTTTATTGTTTGGTTTTTTGAGTTCATTGTAGAGGCTGGGATAGTAGGTTTGCTCTTACAGACAATACATTTCTTCCCCTTATTGTATATTTTATTTGTACTACAGTTTCACTCTAGGGGTTTATTCCTGAACTTGGCACAGTATTTGTGTCTGAGGGGTCTGATGCCTCCATGCATTTTTTTATGTGAGCATAGGAACTGCCCTTGAATGTAGCAGTTTGTGAGACATAGACATCAAAGGAAGAAGGTGCTTCAATTTCATTTCTTCATCAGTCAGCTATATTAGATTTATATTAGAAGTGTCTCTAAATACTGAAGGGCTTGATTGTAAATTAGAGTTGACCATGGACATCAATATTACTGAATTTTGGTTGGATTTGACCAATGATGTATCAGTTACAGGTGCAGAGCATAATGGGGCCATACTGGTAAGGACTAAATTTAATATTTTTGATCCCTTAAGTTGTACCTTGTGAAATTTAGCTCCTATATTTGTGATATGACAAATATAATCTGTGAACTTATTAAAGTCATGCATGAAAATGGTCAGATTTACTACCAAAAAAAGAGGGAGTGCAATGGGGGCAACAATGGCCCCCTCTGTCTTCAATATTGTTATGGGGTGGTGGCTTTTCATCTGTGACTCCTCACCAACTTCCTCAGAACAGGAAATAAACACATTCAACACATCCTGTTTAAATACTGCAATATAACTCCCTACTTTTGCCACACTGCCACCTGTGGTCGGAATACAAAATTTCAATATATTAAAAAGAACATGCAAAAAGGCATAAGACTATTTAAAAACATATATAAATATAAAACACTCCCTTAATGATGTAACATTAAAAAACAATAAGTCGATAGCCAACAGGCTTGACTTGGACAAAAGAAACCAGAAATATGTATTAAAATAAAATAAAATAAATAACTCACATCATGGTTAATAAATTAGACTCATGATGGAGCAATGCATGTGCAAAAACATTTTTAAAAACAAAGACTACTGAAAAACATGTATCATAATTTTGCACATTAACATATGAAATAGCAAAACTACCTTATCAAACTTTTCAATTTCAAAACACAGGAAACTGACAACATGTTGTTCAAGCCTGAACCCAGAGGCAGAGGCTTCCCATGCTTTAGAACAGGATCCCAGTTCGTATTAGGCAGAGCCCCTCACTGACTCTCTTCAAGAGAAATCTTGATGAGTGGATGGGAGATCATAAGATTACCCCAGGGGTCACATCTGTGTCACTGCTAGACAGGGGCACAGTAAACTAATTATATTATATAAGGGGACCTTCATTGTGTCACTACTAGACAGAGGCACAGTATTCTAGATTTATTCTGTACATTTTTGTACCATTTCATGGGGTGGCAAAAGCCACATCACTATGGCTAGGCTTACAAATGCCCCAGGGCAGATAGCCTAGTACTATACTATGAAACTATGAAAAATGGTATGCTTCCAAAGTCAATTGCCAAAGCAGTTCTCTGAGTTCCAACAAATAGGAAACAGCCCCCCCCCCCCTGTTATCATGCACAATCTGATCAATCACTGTAAAGCTAAACCCATGCCCTGGGCACTCGCTAATGTGTTTAGCAAGTGCATTAGCCATTTTTCTTTCTTGATGGCATATAGATGTTCATATAGGCGCTTATGCAGTTTCTGGTCAATTTTCCCTATATAGAAAGCCAGACATGAAGAACACTGGGCCAGGTAAACCACATGTGTGCTGGCACAGTTGAACCTCCCCTGGATCTTGTACTTTCTCTCTCTGATCGCAAAATAAGTTCCAGCTTTCACATAATGGCAGTATCTGCACATGTTGCATTTGAACATGCCTGAACATGCCTGAGTATGTCTAGGTTTCCTTTCAAGGATGTTTTTTAAGTTGGAACCTCTCTTGTAAATGACTTGAGGATTTAGCCCTAAAGCTGAAGGACCTTGATTGTCTGGTGTAAGTAAACACGAATTCTTCATAATAATAGAAGCAATGGCCCCCGCATCCAAACTGTAAGTAGTGATGAAGCTGCAGGCATAAGTAGATCTAATCCGGGTATCATCAACCAGGACACCTTGATCTGCAATAGACTGGCCCAAAATGGGGAGATATACCCCATTCTCCCTCTTGCGACTTACCTCATTACAGAGGTCTGAAATCAGATGGCCAGGATAACCCCTATTCTAGAAGAGGTCTCTGATAAACTCACATTCCTTTAAGAAATCACTGTCCCGTGTCACCATCCTAGCCGCCTGGACCAGTTGGCCCTTAACTATCGACCTCTTCTGATGAAAGGAGTGGTTGCTTTCAAAGTGAAAATATGAGTTTGAAAAAGTAGGTTTGCAATGGATGTTGGCCATATAGCAACCCCTGTAGTTATCCTTAGACAGATCAACATCCAAATAAGCAATTTTCTCCATGGAAAAGTTAGAGGTGAACCTAAGGAATTTAGTAGATGTATTAAAGCATTCCAGGATGGAATCTGCTACTTCCCTCCCCCCTTGGAGGATGATGAAAATATCGTCCAAAAATCGGGTATACAATAGGGCTTTCTCTTTAAATAATGGGTTAGGAAAGACAAACTCTTTCTCCCAGAGTGCCATCACCAAATTTGCTATGCTGGCCCCACAAGGGGACCCCATGGGCACCCCTATCCTTTGATGGAACCATTGGTTGTTGAAGGAGAAATAATTGCATGTAAGAACTATGTCATTATAGCATTATACAGAAATAAACAATTTCTCACCAAAGCAGCAAAGATTTCAATAGCAAATTCCCACCTTATCTCCACCCTACTTTATGCCTCTCCAGTATATACCAACCTAAGGCAATGTGATCTAAACAAGCTAGAGACCTGCTACAACAAAATCACCAAATTCGCCACAGGGGCATCCTACCATAGTCACCACTGTCTCTCACTTGCTGAACTGGGCTGGCTTGAACTCCCTCACCTCCTTCAGTGGTATCAACTCTCATTCGCCCACAAACTAGTAAACCATCCACTAAATGTCCCATCCCTCCAGAATCTACTCCAACCCTATCGCACCACCAGACCACTAAGATCCAGCAACACAAATCACTTGCAGATCACTAAGGCCAATAACTCTGCTGGTGAAGCACTATTCTCTTGTGCCATAGCCAAATTATGGAACTCACTGCCATCCACAATTACCTCCCTACCATCATGCACCAACTTCAAAACTTTATTAAAAGCGCACCTAAAAACATGCTGGCTATGCCCTTGCAACTCCCACTCTAATGTCATCCACCCCATCCAACTACTACCTTTTTTTCACCTCCACTAACTACCTTGATGATAGCAAGATCAGATGCTCATAAGCCTAGTACTTATTATACAGCAGGAACTTCTCATTGTTACATTTGTTAATGCCTGTTATGTACTTCACAGATAAAGATTCTAGTTGTCTACTGATGTACTATGTTCTTCATCTGTAAATATGTTGTAAGTAATTTCTATGTTAAATTGTTAATCGCTATGTAATCCAATGTAACTACTGTCTGTTTATTTTACTGTGGAGCTTTTCTCCCCGGCCTCCGCTGAAAATGGACCCACGTCCAGTCGGACACTCCCGGTCAACAAATTTAAATTAAATAAATAATAAATAAATAAATAAATGTCTAAGAGTTCTCTGACCATCAAAATTTCTTTGGCAGGAGCTTGTTTCTAAATCAAAATCGCTTGAATCCATTCCAATGCTACTGAATGGGGGATAGAGGAATACAAGTCTATCACATCAATAGTGAGGAAATGATTCTCGGTTTTGAATGGAATCCGATTCACTTTGCCTAAAAAAGACCAAGAATTCTTTGAGATGTGCTCCTCACTGATGACATACTTTTTCAAGATAGTGTCCACAACTTTGGCTCCGGCATACTTCATACTCCCCCTAGCGCTGACCAACTGGCGCATGGGGGGATCCAACATATTCTTATGGATCTTAGGGTTACCAAATAGAGCTGGAATCTTGGGGTTGGATATAGAAATATAATTGAACACGTCCAAATCTATCACCCCATTAATAAACATGTCATCATAATAAGAACATACACGTGATATGTTGATGTTCAACTCGTTTTTAGATACCTCATCATACGTCTCAGAGGCCAGAATAGCTTCCATTCTCTTAATATAATCCTCCACATCCATAGCCACCAGACCTCCCCCTTTGTCCGGCTGCATCACTCTGACCCCTGAGTGACATAACAGTTCAAGCAAAGCTAATTCCTCCTTGGTAGTATTGAAGCCAACATTCTTCTTGGTTTTGATGGAAGCACGAATGTCCAGGTCACATAGTTGATCAAAGATGTTGACTGAAGGGAGCAGGGGTGGATTAAAGGTGCTGGGAATGGAAAAAGCCTTTGGAGAAGAACACTGGTCCCCTAGTAGGAGATGTAAATTCAGTTTCCTGGTAAACAATTTTAGGTCAACCAACGTGTTAGCCAAATTGGCCCTGCGGGCCGGTACGAATGATAGGCCCTAGAGATATAAAGGAGCTCAAGGTCATTGTCCTGCTATATGAGTCTATATGTGATTTGACTTCTTAGGAATAAGGACACATCCCTCCAGCAACAGTGTCCTTTTTGGCATTGGGTGTGAAAAAAGTGGTAGGCATTCAAACCTCTCACTACAGAGTAGTATCACTATACATAAATCCATATTAGAATACATATGCAGATATCTATATTTCTGAGGATCAAGAAGAATTATAATGAGTGTAACTTTTTATTTAGGCTTCTAGCATTGAGCAGTGTTACCTTCATATAGTCTTGATTTTGGCTACCTATGTTGGTAGTTTGTGGAGACTGGCCTTGCTTAAAAAGACATTTGGGAGAAAAAAATATTCAATATATAAAAACATTGAGGAGAGAGGTGAGGCCATCCCTAGCAAAGCAGGTCAAACTGTCAGCCATCACATCCTAGACTGGTAATTATGGGACCCTCTTATAATGACAGCAATAACCAAGCCAATAATTAAAGTTAGTTATCTTTTGTTCACATTGTGGTATCCTTCATAGTGATGGTAGTATGCTACTCAAGACTAGTGTCATAGAAGTCTCAGACATACTGTATATTCAGAGAGCTCCATCTTATCCATCTTAATTTGATCTAAAGAGATGTGTTTGCTGTTGTTCACACCTTTGAGAATGATGATCAAATCAGATGTGTTCCATAAGTGGAGGGACTTGAGGGTTGTAGTAACATGGTGGATCCTGGCATGTGAGAGACAGCTTAATGTCACCTTCTCCTTGCTCAGCCTAGTGATGGTACATTTGTTTATCTCACTATGGAGTCACCTATAACTAAGACATTACCAGACGTGTCAGCTTAGCCTTACTGCCTTAAGGGCATTGTCCTTCAATCTTGTTGACTGCTTTTGCATCTTCTGCTATTTGTTGAGTCTTTAGGTGCTGTTGCCTGTAAGTGTGACAAGGAGCATCATGTATACCCAAACTACATCTTGGAGACCTTTGTGGCATGGACAGAGATTTCCTTAGTACCTTAGGGTAAGATGGCTTATTTGCTGACTTATTCAAAGATGGGCATGATTGTATAAGGTGAGTGTCAGAACTGACAACCCAGTGTTTACTGCCAATAGGTTTAGATGAGAGGCTGGCCTACAAGGTTAGTAATTGCTTGCATCCCTCACATATAGGTTCAACTAGTGGAAGCAGCAGATGGTTTGTCAGTAAGCAGAAGACAGTTGTTATATTGCCTCAAGTTGCCGAGTACTATCAAGCTGGCTTCAGATGGTGCGGAGACTAAGTCCTCAAAGCTCACAGTGTCTGCTATGAAAGGAGTTTACAGATGATGTCTGTTGCAGAAAATGGGTTTTATATTAATTATTAATAAGGAGAGGATATAAGGTTTGTTAGTAAAATAAGATAATGCAATGGAGATAAAAGCACAAGAAGAGAAGTAGAAATAGAAGTGAAGTTAGGTAGTGAGGCCAGAGACATAGCTAGGATAGGTTGAAGGGTACAGCCTACTTGTTTGCACGATTTTATGGGGTAGAATTGGCAAATGCCAATTAGTTGTTAGTACAGTTGCTGGCATTTAGAAATGAATGCCAATATTGCATTTAGAGTCAAAGCAGAAGCACTTTAGCACTCTGTGTAGTATATAGTGGTCTAATCTGTAGGAGAACAGCACAGGATGCTAGAATTGCAAGCCACAGCTCTGAATAGGGTCTCCGCACCAGTTGGCATACAGATACTGTAGAGTGCCTGGGTAGTTCCAAACTAACAGACAAAACTGAAGAATTACAGTTTGAGTCTGGTTCTGTTTTACATTTTCATATCTGATTGTCCTTATACTATAAGAACAGTTTCAACACATTGAATAGTAGTAGCAATACTAAAATTATTATTCCAGGGAGAATAGTTTCAACCAATGTTTAAACACAGCATAATGGCTAAGCAATTTGTCATGGTTTCCATAATGACAGAATTTTATTATGATATTGCTTTGCATTACAAGAGACACAGCTTAGTTTACATGGATTTTGTCAGAGGTAACATATCTCATAGATTTTTTTTTGTTTATAAAACTAGAAGGTGTGATCACTTGGATCTGTTGAAAATAGTTCTCAGCAGTGTGTAACTATTTTGCAGACTACACAGCTTGTATTAGGTTTAGTGGGATCAGGTTTTGAGGACAAGCCTAAGTAGCTGTCCACAGGCATGGTCAGATAATCATAACAGCCAAGCAGTGTCAATGTCTGCAAACACACCAAGTTTAAGCAAATAAACCAGGGAGCACAGACAAAAAAATGATTTAGAGTAAAGCAACTTATTATTATAATGAACTAAATGGGCTGGTAGGTTTACTACATAAAACACTGCTCCTGCAGCCTGTAGCCAATATTTCATGCAGAACAATAGCAGCACCCCCCTCCCTCCAACTAGGTGATTGCTTGCTAAATTAGTTCTAAATATACAGATCTATAACTGTACTAACCACAGTGGATTACTTTAAAGAGTTGTAGCACTATAACTCAACTGCAAAACCAGAAAATTGTTACATCCCATGTATAGCTGGATCAGATATGTAGGTCAAGTATGAGAAAATGTCCACAGGCATACTCAAGTAGTTGTCACATTCCAGTCAAGTAGAGCATTCTCTGCAAACACACTGAGTTTAAACAAACAAACAACAGCACACATGACACTTAAGAAACACACAGCATCTGCAGCCAGTATGTTTTGCCCAGAACAACAGCATCATATTTCCTCTTACCAGATAACTTGCGAAATTAATTCTAAGTCTACCATGCCACAACACACAATAGAGTACTTTGAAATTAACTCTAGCATTTTCTAATTTAAATACAAAAACAGAAAGTAGTTCCTTCCTAGGTGTAGTATGATCAGGTCTTGAGGTCAAGTATGAGTAGATGTCCTCAAGGGGTTCCTATTATGTTGTTGAATCCTTGAAACTTTGAACCTGAGAACATCAAACTCAGATGTTCGAAGTTTCAAGAATTTGAACGTAAAAACAAAAATATGAAACCTAAAACATACCTAACTGTTGCAAGCCCCCCTGCACCATCCACACCCACCACTCTTTAAATATACCAACTTCAAGATCACAATACAGTGCAGGGGGGCTTGCCCCCCTGCTTGCAATACTTTATTCTTTGTTTTTTGTTACTTGTTTTTTTTTTAGCGTTATCAAAGTTCTGACACTTCGAACATAAGGGTTCGACCTTATGGTGTTCGAAGTTTCAGAACTTCGATAATGTAATAGGAACCCGTCCTCAAGTGTACTTGTGTAATCATAGCCCAAACAAGTAGACTGTCGACATTCAGAAATACTCCAGGTTTAAACAAACAAACCAGAGCACACAGGCCATTAAAAAATATTTGACAAATAACTGAGAGGGTAAAATAATGCCCAAAAATGTATACAATTTTCTTTAAAATATATTAAAAATATGGAATACCATTCCCTTAATTAACAGAGCAAACCAAAATCATTCATCCTTCAAACTCTCACTTAAAGAATTTCTATCTAAAGCTTGGATCTGCTCCTGCTCTAACCCTGGCTAAATATTTATTGATTTACTATGTTTACATTGCTTATCTCTATTCGCTTTCAATAAATCTTTATCATTTCTCACCTTAACGATTAAGATCTAAATTCTTAGGGGGGCATGGCTAGCATGAGCTCAGAGTAGCAGCCTTTCACTTCAGCTCTGTCTTTTCAAATTATTTTTGACAGGAATTTTTAAAAAATGCTATCCTAATAGTGGAAATTTTTATACCACTGGTTTCTTTATAACATATACTTTGATAGTATTAAAACATTTTTTGATACTATTAATTTTCTTGTCAAATCAGCAGTAAGAAGTTTTTTTTTTCAACAGACAACAACATGAGCTTCACCAAAACTTCACATACTGACATAACTTTTAAACAGGAACTGCAATCTTTATTAACCAACATCCAAGAATTAACTTCTGAAATAGACAGATTGGATATGAAACTGGATACTTTTAAAGAAAAATCTTCAAAGCAGATGGACATTCTTCATGAGGATATGCAGCAACAAAAACTACTAATTTCAGGGATTGAAACAACCTTAAATGACATGGAAACTTCGATACAAGAAGGTGAGCACAACATAGAATTTCTTTTAAAGCAAAATACATTACTTCAAACAAAAATAGATGACCATGAAAATAGGTCCTATTGTAATAATATAAGAATATTTGGCTTACCTGAAAATATGGAAAATAATAAAATGGAGAGATTTCTGTCATCCTGGATACCCAAAGTTTTAGATCTTCCTGAGGCTCTTTCCTATGGAATTGAGAGAGCTCACAGGTCACTGGTTTCATCAAAAATAGTAAAACTAACTTAACATGATCTGTAATTGTTAAATTTTTATCTTCTCATGACAAAGAAATTGTCATTAAAACTGCATGGTGTAAATATCCAATCAAAATAAAAGACAATTTGATACATTTTAACAATGACTATTCTCCTTTGGTACTATCTAAGAGAAACGTCTTTTTACCTTTCATCAGAGAATTAAAGAAAAAACAAATAAAAACACAATTGCTATTTCTTGTTCGACTGAAAATCTTTCATCAAAACACTACAAATATATTTGAAGTTGTAGATTCTGCCCTATCATACATTAAAATAAACAAAATACTAGCAAAAGTTGAATATGTATTGAATGGATAAATACAAGAACAAAAATACTTGCTGAAAATGGAACATGGATTAGTACAGAACAAAAAAAAAAACATAAGAAGTGACTCTATCTTCACTGCATATAAGACCAATAATATCTGAATTAGTTACATAAAACCCAGAAGTTGGGGAGAAGGAAATTGAGATAACTGCTAAGTTATTATTTAAATATTTTCTTTTGTTGTTATTTTGAACATGTTATCATTTATAATCTTAATCTTCTTATTTAAAATTAATATCAAATAGTTCTATTGCATTGCTTACATAATTAAAAGGGTGTTTAGTGTTTCATGATGTTGCTAAAGTAATTCATTAATTTCATCTTTTGGTTATTATAGTACGCTATAGTGTTACAGAGTTTGTTGTTACTACTAGATAGAATCAAAATGGATTGGTATATTTAAACAGTAGTGTATAGTTAGCATTTAAATATATGGATGCCTCTTTGGCATGTCTTTCTCTATGAGATGTGCGGCAACATACAATAGTTACATGTAATAGAAAGATTATTGTTATATTTTATTAAATATATACTGTAGAGACAGTTGTCATTTGTGGCATTGGTGGTCATGAGTCTCTGGTTTTATTTTATGTGGCTCTTCTTGTGTTCTAAAGCAGCCGAGATTATCGTTACTTCTGGCTCTTGGTTGGGGTACTTTGCGTGGGTAGAGGTGTTCGTGTTTTGTGCTTGGGTTTGGCTACCCTCTCTTGGTTCACAATTAAGTTGTGTTTTGTAGTTTTGTAGCTGTGCAAATGGCTGAAATACATAGATATTTGATGTAGGATGTTATGGTGGTTTAGTTCCGTTTTTCATTTGCCCTTTTTTTTAGGTTCCTGGTTTGTAAATGCTAGGCAAGTCTCGTGGTGCTCAAAAGCTTCAAACTTGAAGTACATACTTGCATTTTCCCACTGAAGCACTCTTGAGTGTAATCCTGAGTTAACGGGTCTCGGGACCAGACCAGAGAAGCCTCTCCAAGTATAATTATTTCCTCTTGCTCTCGACTGTCAGCTCCTGACATATTTGACTGAACTTTGAACTGGCGTGATTACCTCAGTCACATAGAATCTTCAAATGCACATAAGAAAATGGAATTACTTTTACTGATTTTGTTAAAGAACTGAGAAGAGATGTCTAATGCCTTTAAACTACATTTTATCATACCCATATCCAAAAATGAAATGATTAAAGAAAGAACTTGAGGGGAAGTGAATGGAAAAGTGTAAGTAATGAACAGTAACATACAGCAAGATATTTGAGCCTGATTTCTAGTGTCGTTAGTCTATTTTCATTAATTTTACTAATGTTTATATTGTCATTTTGTAAAGATTGATTCTCACCTACAGATAATATATACATATGTTATTAGTATTATGCAAATATAAATATATAAGTTATTTTAGTTTTATTGTAATAATTACTTCAAAAGATTTTTCATGTTATGTAGTGCTTTAAAACTGCTAGAGAACAATTAAAGAATAGTTATATGCATTGTGATAAGTTAAGTAGTCAATGCACTAATGTTAATAATAATAATACAATAGAATATATAGATGTTATATCTTTATATACTGGTTCACCATAGTCAGCATATATACATTAACAATATCCTTGGGATCAAATGGATGTTAGATTACTTTTTCATGGATTGAAGTTTTACTAGAACTATAGCTTTAGTTATTTGATTATTATGCTAGAACAAATTTTAAACTGTTGTTTGACATTTATTGTTTATGCCATACTGAGGTGAATATAACAAACTGTATATACAATTTAAATGTACTAAAGCTAGATGATTAGTTGAAATATTATTTCTCCCCTTTTCTTCTTTCCCCTTTTTCTCTTCTCATTATAAAACATGATTTATTCTTTATATTTTTTTGCATTTAGATTAAAATTGTCTAGTTCAATACTTGCATTAGTAATTCTGCTTTTTCTATAGCAGTGTTCCAAATTAATAACTGTAGTTATATCTTACTATTACCTCTGCAGTTCCGATGAAATGTACTTAATATACAGGCATTATATTAATGATTTATTTTGTTATTACAGTTCTTGTGTTCTAGTATTTTACTAGTATAGTATTTTCATATGAAGCCATATAAATTCTTACCTAAATATATATATATCTTATTAGATAGTTGCTGATTGGAGGTTGCTATTGGTTAGAAGGTTAATTTGAGTGCTAGTATGTCACTCAAATTGGGAGTTTTATACTCCAGGTGGGTTTTAATGGGTTATAATGTTTGGGATTGTTATTATCAGAGTTTTATAACATTTATTCTTTTGACGTTATCAACCACAGATATAAAAACAAATAATATTTTGCTTTCATCTTTATTAGACTTTAAACACAATCAATCATACAGTATTCCTACATTTATTAATAATAAATTAAAATGTTCAATAATTTTTTTTTACCTTCCATATTCCTTTAAATGAATTCACTAAGAGGTATTTCTCTAAACATTAATGGATTAAACAATCTTAGAAAAAGGGGTAACTTATTTAAATTCATCAAACTACATAAATCTCAATTAATATTTCTACAAGAAATGCATTTAATAAATGAGGATGTAATCAGACTAAATAATAAATCATACAAAGTACTAGTAAGTTCAGAACACACTCAAAAAAAGCGGAGTTGCAATTTTATGGAACAATTCTTTACCAAGCCCCAAAATGATTGACACATTTAGAGATGATAAAGGAATGCTTTGTTTTGTTTCAATTGAATTAAATAAGAAGATTTTTTACGTTAGTAAATATATATTGGATCCCAGGAATAGGAACCAACACTGTGAAACAGCATGTGGCCCTCATTATACAACTATCTAAAGGGAATATAATACTGGCAGGAGATTTTAACTGTATTCTTGATACTAAAGATTCAACTTCACACAATAAAAGAAGAATCTCGCCATCAGCCAAAAAATTAAAGGAATTCTCAGATATATATTTATTGAAAGATATAAGTAATTTCGCAAATCCTAGTTCCTTATTATATACTTTTTTCCCCGCAGACATGATACATTTTCTAGGAGTGATAGAGTTTTTTTTTCTAATAATTTAATACATTCCTTAATAGATACTAAAGTAATTACATGTCCATTATCAGATGATAATGCCATTCTATTTGAAATGATAGTTAACAGTAATTACAATACACAAATAAGAAGAATACCTGCTTATATTACAAAGTTAAAGGAATTTAAAGAATTTATTTATTTAGAAACTCAGAACTTTATAGACATTAATAGCACTAATGAAACCAGTGAAATCTATATATGGGATGTCCTTAAGGCTTATCTCTATGGAAGAATTTTTAATTGATTTTATCAAAAAAGAAAAGTTGGGATGAACAACTACTTGACATACAAAATAAATTAGACATCTTAAAACAGAATCAAGGGAGAGACATTGATATCAATGGAAAAAAGGAAATAAGACAATAAGTATCTAGAGATATTAAACCATAAAGCCATGATTGCTTTAGAAAAAAAATAATTATTACAATTTTCCACTAATCCACGATCACTAAACATGTTAGCTAACAAAACTAAAAGACTATCCAAATTTAATCATATAAATGAAATATATTCACCTAAGATAAAAAGGGCGGTCTCAGATATACAAAATATATTGACTGAATTTAGACAATTGTTTATTAATATAAATCAGCATACCAAGACAATTGATTCTAATGAAGAAATCAAAACCTTTATTAATACATACATTCATAATAGACTTTCGAATGAACAAACTAATATCATAGACAAGCCCATTACCTTTAAAGAAATTGAAACACAAATTGCTAAATTAAATAAGGCACCAGGAAATGATGGCATTATTCTGGAAATCTATAAGATCTTGCCTTAGAATTTCCTAGCTTTATTACATAAGGTATACAGTATTGCTTATAATGGAAATATAATACCACCCTCATGGAAGTACACTTTTATCACCCCCATCCTGAAATCCAATAAAGATCCCATTCATTTCTCATCATATAGGCCAATTTCTCTGTTAAATGTTGACTATAAAATGTTTATCTCAATATTTGCAGATAGGCTTAAAATCTTTTTACCATCCCTAGTAGAAGATGATCAAACTGGTTTCATTATTAATATAAATTCTTATGATAACATTAAAAAACCTATCTTTAATAGAATCAGTTAAACTTTTAAATAAAAACCTAACATTAATCAGCCTAGATATAAATTGTGTGTACAATTCTGTTAATTGGGACTACTTATTTATTTTATTAGAAAGATTAAACTTTTCGAATAATTTTAATAATTTAATAACCCAATTATATCAAGGTAGCCAAGCATACATTAAAATAGGAACAAATATTTCTCAAAATATCCCCATTATTAAAGATATCAAATAAGGTTGTTCATTATCTCCTTTATTATTTACATTAATTATGGAGCCCTGGGCCAATTTGATAAGAAATAATGTGGAAATTGAAGGATACAAGATAACCTCAAATGAATACTCCAAAACACAAATGTTTGCTGATGATATTCTAGTCACATTAGAAGGAAATAAATCCATTAGAGCATTATTCTCAGATATGGAGTATTTTCCAAAAAAAAAACAGGGTTACTCTTTATTAATAACAAAACACAAATACTAATAATTGGCCCTAAGAAATTTGATTTACAGGATGATTATAAAAAATACATAACATAATTGGAAGAAATCTATTTTGGTATTGTAATTACTAAAAACATTAAAGATATCGTTCAAGTAAACTATAACAAAAGTCTAAAGGTAATAGAAAAACCTTACTCAAAAATAGAATAAGATCCTGTTCTCAATGGATGAGAAACTTTTAATAATTAAGATGATCTTTCTATCCAAAATTTTGTATATTATTCACTCAATCTCCTTACCCCCTACTTATATTGTTAAAAAATGAAATTATGTGATGCATACATTTTTATGGTACCCGACCAAACCCAGAATAGCTTGATCCAGTCATATGAAAAATTGGAATAATGGAGGTATTGCTATTCCAAATTTAGAAATTTATGCAATCGCATCAATGGTTAAAACTATTCCTCTCCTTATAGATACACAATATTCAGCCAAATGGAAAAAAAATTCCAGAAATTTTAGTTTGTAAAGCAATAAATATTTTATTTTATTTTTATTTTATTTGCTGATTTGGAAAGTCGAGTCAGGTTCCCTGAGATCCTGTTTTCAGCAGAGGCCCAGGGAGAAACGCTCCAGAAGTTCCAAAATAACAACATATCCCAGAAAATAGACCTGTTAAATAATACTTTCCATATGGATTTTAAAAGAATACATTACTTTTAATAATACACAGAATTTTAAATCAAATTATATAACTCTTTTATTGAAATCTTTCAGAAATTTAATGTTTAAATTTAATAATTTTAAAGATTGGTTATTTCTGTTATTTTCAATACCCTACACACACAGTGCTATATATTTTTTCTGATTATACAAAAATGTGTTCATTTAAAGAAAAAAAAATATTTTGGTTTCACATGATGTCAAATAATGACATAAAATCTATTACAATACTTAAAAATGAATATGAAGATGTCTCACTTTCTTGGTTGGACTTACATGAAGCAAGGAAATATATTTTAAATAAGTTTGATACTATGTCTTTTACAACCAAGAATTCAATACCTAAGATTATTTAATATATGGTTTTATCTATACAACATAAATCTCCTACCAAAACATATTATCTCACATATATAAACTAATTAAACATGACTTGGAAGCTGTTACTTTAGTTAATAACCATTCTCCTACATAAATTGATAAAATAAACATATTACAATCAGCTAGTTTTACCACCTCATCAGTGAAATGGAAACGTTTTACTTGGAGATATTTGCACATATCTTTTATTACCCCATTCTCTCTTAGTAAATTTAACAAAAGTAATGTCAACTGTTAGAGGTGTAATAAAGAAGTAAATGCAGAATGGGCTCACATGATATATGATTGTGTAATTTTAAATGAATTTTGGAAAAATATTAATTCCTTTTTACAAGCTATTTTCACAGATAATTTTACTCTCACTAAGTCACTTGTTATTTTCAATACTCCAGTACCTAATTGTATAAGCAAAGCTAAGCAATCTTTAGTCTGGACTATATTATCAGTTGCCAGAAAAATAATTACAAGAAACTGGAAATCCAGTACTGCTCCCTCTATTCAAGAATTCAAAACTTTACTTCTGGAAGTCTGTAATTTGGAATATTTAACTATCAAATCAAGATCTCCTCGGAATACTGTTAAATGCAATATATGGAAAAAAGTCTATAATTTATTACACAATCAATTATTTAATCAATTTATAATTGTTGAGAATGTCTTTGTATATAGTTTAATAAAAGTCCACAGTTGTGTTCTCGTAATAAACTGTGGACTTTAATTTATTAATTTGCAATATATATTTTTTCTTATACATTTTAATTAACTTTGTACTACGGAGGATTTACCTTGTGGGTGCTGGCAGCCTTTATCATTATATTTGTATATAGTTTATTTATGTTTGTTGTATCATTATTTGACTATCTATTTGAAAATTGCTCATTTCTAATGTACATATTTATTTTTCAATTTTAATTCTAATATAACTGTTTTGACAAAAAAAGATCTAAATTCTTTGGCTATAAGTTTGTACCTTAAATGTTCCCAATTGATTTTTCTCTCTCTTGGTCTTTCCATCTCTACACATAACAGTTTGTCTTATTTGCCCCTTTCCATACAACTTTACTCATTAATTTCCTCCTCTACAAATAAGCTTTTTCTTTTTTGGACCCACTTACAATTTCATTTATGTTTTTCTTATATTCAAATGTAAGCACTGCACTGTTTGGTTATCTTAACTTATGTTTATAGATTTTGATGTGTTGTATATCCAAAGGGGAATACACAGGGGTAGCCAGTGTTGATAAATGACCTGCTCTTTTCATAAATACATTCTGTGAACTATTCAAAAAGAACAAATAGGGATACCTGGGATTAACATGGCTAAGCTTGTGAAGGATCTAGGACCGCTAGCTTAGTAACCTCCTGTGAACCTATGAACCTAAATTAGTCCACTCCGTATGTTTTTGTGATAATCTAGGAGCTCTTCTCCCCAGGCCTCCACCTAAATATGTTAATTGTGGCCTAGTTGGACTTTTCTAGTAAACAAATGGCAAATAAATAAATAAATAAATAATGAATTTATTAGTAGATTGAATAACTGTACTTCTTTTCTTAAATTTACATCTCAAAGTCATCTGAACAAGATCAATTCAAATGAACAAGATCAATTTCTTAGATGGGAAGGTATATTTAAAAAGAGGGGTACATATTGTTACCATCCAAGATTAATTATAAGGATGCAGCTAGTAATGCTATATTGCATTATAGTAGCATGCACCTGACATATCAAAAGCACAATATAGTCCAAGGTCAAATATTTAGAATAAATCAACTTTCTGCAGATACATAAAAACTAGATGGACTGCTAGATTTATTGCATAAAAAGGTTTAGAATAAAGAGGTAGCCAAAGGGAGTTATTGACCAAATTTTACAAGAACCTTTTTAAAGGGGTGTTATGTAAAAATAACAATATTAATTGGACAGTATCTATGATCATTGTTATTTTCTTTAGATAGTAACACTATTAAGAATGGTATTACCAACAACTGACATATTTTGTCTAGAAGTGAGGAGGTATCACAAACAGTGAGTGATAGACCACTGTTTATTAACAGAAAGGGAAGTAATATAAAAAGAAAAAGGACATTATGAGAGTGCAATAGGTAAAAAAGGGTCTTCCAACAGTTTTAATTGTTCAGTGTGAAGCTAGTATCTCTGAAAGCCTTATGTTTCTGTACAGATACTCATAAGTCATAAGGGGCACCAGAGTTCATTACATACATTTCCATGTATGTTTATGCTACTCTATGCACTGCATGTGAGAGATTTTATATAGGTAAAGCAAATTAACAGATTATATAGGTTCATAGGAAAGTACTAGGCTATCTGCCTGAGGGCATTTATAAGCCTAGCCAGAGTATGTTGGCTTTCGCTGCCCCATTGATTAATTAACTGATCCTCTGTCAAGCAGAGCCAATGAAGTGATCCCAGGGGTATATTTTCTGTTACCCATCCACTTGTCAAGGTTTCTCTTGAAAAGTGTTAGTGAGGGGCTCTGCCTAATGTAGTTTGGAATTTTGTTCCAAAGCATGGAGAGTCTCTGTGACAGGACTATATCCCTCCAGCATGTTCTATTTATTGTTGTGGTGAGGTTTAGCTCACTAGAGTGCATGGCTCATAGTGACTTGGATTTCTTTAGGTGGAGCATGTCCATCAATTCTGAATTGGGTATGGCTTTGTAAGTCAGGCAGAGATCACCTCTTAATAAGCGATATGCCACTGAGTACAGCTGGAGTTTTTTCAGTCGGGCTGCATAGGACATATGTTTGAGGCCAGTAATCCTCTTGGTGAGGTACTTTTGTGGTCTCTCCAGCTGTTGGAAGTGTCTTGTGAGGTACATTCCAAATGGGGCATTGCACTCTATGATGGGTCTGATGAGTGATGAGTAGAGGGGCACTAGAACCTCTTTATTTCTAGATGTGAACCCTTTAGCAATTAGATGGGCCACATAGAAGGATGTCCTAACTACTTTGGCAATATGATTGTCAAAGGAGAGATTGCTATCTACCTGGGTCCCCAGATCTCTTATTACCTCTTCTGTATTAAGGGGGCTGCCATCTATGTGGTAATTCATGGGTGTTTTGTTTTTCCCAAACGGGATGAATATGCATTTTTTTGGCATTTAGTTTGAGGCCATGACTTTGATACCAGGTGTCTGTCAAAGTAAGGCCCTTTTGGAGGATGTCAGTATCAGCTGAAGTGACAATTATGGCTCCCAGTTTGCAGACATCAGCAAATTTGGTTAGCCATAGTCCTCCTGTGTTTTCCTCTACTTCTGAGAAGTATATACCAAACAGTAGGGTTCCCAGGACCGAGCCTTGTGGGACACCACTTGTGACTGGTTTCGAGTCGGACCTGGAGCCCACTATTCTTACCGTGTGAGTTCTGTCTGTAAGCCAGCTGGTAACCTATCTCGTGATGTAGGTGTTTATGTTCAGGCTGGTGAGTTTTTATGTAATACCCGAGTGGGGAATGGTGTCAAAAGCCTTGGTGAGGGCAAAGTAGACTGTGTGAACAACCTTTTCCTTGTCTATGGCCTTGGTGACTGTCTCAAAGAAGTCAACCAGGTTTAGTAGGCATGATCTGCCCTTAACAAAGCCGAACTGGGTTGGGTCAAGTGTTTGGAAGTTCCCAATGTCTTTGTTAATGAGTTCCATGATGATGCACTCCATAGCCTTGCAGACCAGGCTAGTCAGGCTTATGGGGCAATAGTTACCAGGGTCAGTTGTGGCCCCTCCTTTGTGGAGTGGAATAACCATTGCTGTGCACCATTCTATGGGCACATAGCCTGTGGAGAGGCTGAGGTTGAACAGCGTGTTTAGGTGAGGGGTTAGTTCATTCTGTAGTTCATACAAGACGCAGACTGGGACACCATCTGGCCCCATTGACGCTGTAACTTGTGTTCTGATTAAAAAACTAATATATGATTGTAATTATGCTCTCAAGATTAAGGATGAGATCAATACATTAGGAAAACATTCATTAAATTGCAATGGTTTAAAAAAAACTTGTTTTTATATATTAGGTCATGTTTCATTAGAATTTAGTGGGAGCAGGCATGGTGAGATAGAGTTTAGAGAAAGGAGATGATACATTTTATTCAATGTTATTGTGCATCCAAAACTGAATGGTGCAGTCAGTTACAAATGAATCTTGAAAAGAAATAGAACTAACTTGTATTAATTAGTTTTATGCCACATGATCAGTTTTAGAGTGTATTTTAAGTTGATTTTTCATTGTGTGTTATTCTGAAAAAGACCAATTACAGAGAAAAAAAGAATTTCAGTTTTATAATAGTAGAAATGGGGTTTTAGAATCATGCAATGGGTAATACAATCAGGACAGAGGTTAATACAATTTGATTTCTGTAGGAGTGTCATACAATAATAAAGAAGTCACATTTACATATACAGTAATATACAAATTTCATTTACATAGGAGTGATGAAAAGCAATATATAGTTATAAATGCAGACAGGATATATTTGCATTATTTACAGGATAAGATAGGAGAGCTGGAGAGTTAGGAGTTGATGACAGTATAGAGATCTGAGAAAAAGAGAAAGTTAGTCGGTGTGTGACAAAGAACAGAGCCAGGAGGAGTTTACGGGCTGTTTTAGGTTATGTTTAAAGCTTGATGCACAGCTGTCCTGTTTTAATAGGATAGACAGGGAGTTCCACTGTCTAGTAACTTATGGTGAGTATAGTGATTCTCCAACTGATTTACAGGATTTAGGAGTTAATAGTAAGCATGCATTACCTGAGCAAAGGTAACATGGTGGGGAGAAATGCTTGAAAATGTTTTGTAGAGACATGCATATGCGTGGTTTGTGTATTATTTTGTGGGCAATTTGAAGATGAGTGAATATAAGGTGATTAGGTAGTTCTGGACAGTTGAGCTTCTCTAGTGTTAAGCAGTTGTGAGTTCAGTAGGATGTATTAGGTGCAAATGTGCTTATTTTGTTAAAGCATGCCTCTAATTTATTTAGTAGGATGGCTTGAAAGCTGGTTAATGGTTAATATATAGAGAAGGGAAGGAAGATGGTTGGATGGTGCTAAGGATTTTCTTTAGGAATCTGTGAGGCAGAGTTTGTTTCTGTAGAGGAAACTTCTTTTTGGTATGTTTTCTCAAAAGCCTGGGTAATATGCAGATTAAGTTTTAGGTTATTGTTTATTATGACTCCTAGTAGTTTGGTTTTTCTTACATTTTCTATGATGGTGTTGTTTGTTGAGGTAATATTAAAGGGTGTACTGCTCGTTGAAAGAGATCTGAGAGTGAAATGCATTAATTTTATTTTTGGCATTATTTTTACCATCTCAGTTGTCAAAGGTGTTTTTTTTGTTTTGTTTTATTTTTTATATACCTTCTGTGAAGCCTTAGTTGGATGCTTTGTTTCGATTAAAAAAAAAAACACTGCTTCTTTGCAGCCAGTAATAAATTTCACCCATAAAAACAGCAGCACCACTTCTCTCACCAGGAGAGTACTTGCTAAGCCAGTTCTAAATGCAAAAATTCACCACAACACAAAACACAAATATGAACTTTAAAGTTATCAGTAGTACACTCTTAATTTAAGAGCAAAATTTAATAAATTATTTTGTCTCAGGTGCAGTGGGATCATATTTTGAAGTCATGTTTGAGGAGATGTCCATAAATGTGCTTATATAGTTGTAACACAGCATTGTGTGTTTATTTCTTTTTTGAGCACTGTTTAATTAAACTTGTTAATTTGAGATGCTGCAACTTGTTAAGTGTTTGGTGGGTCCTTAGATCCTAGCTGTGGTTGCTATCTTGTAAGGGACTGTAGCATTGCTGATGTTTTGTGATTGGCTACGGTGCTTTTTGTTTACCTGATACTGGTTGCCTTTGCATGCCATTACACTCCATTTGGCTATGCTGTACATCCCACAGTGGTGAGACCACAGTCCACCCCACAGACAAAAGTCCCTGGAACCACACCTCTCAACCTCTTAGAGCAAAAAATCTGGACAAAGCCATGAATTATGGGGGACAAAGGCCCAAAACTAGGGACAATTTTTAAATATTGCTCTTACTAACTTAGAAAGTAGATAGAATAACAGGATATACATTAGCATGAATTTTATGATGGCTGTGAAGTCTGAAACTCAACATCTGTCATTATTTTCTGACCTCAGTCTTTAATGATTTGCCAATGATTTGCCAGGAAACCACAATTTTATTAAACATGGACCAAAAATTTGAGGCAAAAATCTGGATATTCTGCGAAAATATGTACAATTGAGAGGTATGCCTGGAACAGAACTGTGATTATAGCCTAGCCTTCTTATTAAGCAGATTGCTTTTACCTATGCATGCTGCACTGTGAACTGTTGTTACTCTTGTTGCTACCTTCATTTTACTGATATTATCATTATTACTGCTTTCCTAAATTAATTACAGTACAGCGTCTCTAGGCTGACCTCTCTTTGCCATTGGCCTTGGTGTTGCTCAGACTCTGATTAGGTCTTGTATTTATTTATTTAACATTTGTTGACAAGGAAAGTCCGACTAGGTTCCACAGATCCTGTTTTCAGTGGAGGCCCAGGGAGAAATGCCCCAGAAGCATGTCTTTAGAATGTGGGAGGAAACTGGAGTACCTGGAGGAAACCCATGCAAATGCAGGGAAAACATGCAAACTCCACACAGAAGGCACCCCAGCTGAGACTCGAACTGGAGAACCTCTTGCTGTGAGGTGACAGCATTAACCACTGCACCACTCAGTATAGTACTATTTCCACTGCAACCACATTATGTGGATAGATATTGCACAGACAAATCGCTAATTGTATATCACTTCACATAGACCTACAAGACACAAACTTACCTGGTTAAACTGGACAACAAGCCCACTTGCATTCCTTCATAGATTCATAGATACTTACTAGGCAACTAATCCTTGAGGATCTTCTGAAGACTAGCCATTCATTCCCAAAAGGTTTATTAACCCAAGAATTGTAAGTATGATTAACCCATAACCCTTTGTATTTTAATCTAAAGTCCACTGTAGTTTTAGTATGAACAATCGGAGCTAGGCAGACATTTACATGTTACCCCTGTTCATAAGGGACGAGGGTGCTAGTCCAGTGCTGAGCTTGTGGTTTATCATCCATTCATCTTGCATGCACTCAACTAGAGTAAAAGATGTACTTTGCTTTACATAGGGAGCAAGATGATTCCAGGGAATTGGTATTTTCCGTGAAGCATACCTGTCCCTCAATCATGTTTTATTTAAGTTGCCCAAGAGATTAAGATAGCATAAGTGACTGTGTCTGCCATTATTGGACTTCAGTAGAGGCTCTGTAAGTGAGATCATGCCTCAGTAGTGAGTACAATACCAAGAAGAGGGACAAGGCTTTTAGATGGTTAGTGTACTGTTTGTGCATTGTGGTCATTATTCATATTGAATGAGCATTATACTCAATGCATAATGATATCCTTTGGGAAATCATCAACTCCTGGGAACTATCATACTGACAGCACATCCCTAAGAGTTGACCCAGCAGTCAGGGATATGTGGACACGCATAGACGGTTGTCTAGGCTTTGACCATCACATGTCTACAATAGTGAGGAAATCATTCTATGTTGTGCAACATATAAACAAAGGTACGGCATCTAGGTCCAGGGAAGTCATTCTTCCACTGTATTCATCATTCATCAGACCTATCATTGAGGACAATGCCCCCTGTGGTAAGAACAAAACCAGGCATATGCAACAATTGGAATGACCACAGATGTTCCTCATTAAATGAATGCAGGGAGTAAGTAACATGCCTTATGCAGAATGTCTCAAAGCCCTATCCCTGCATTCTGGCTCCTAAAGGCTGTAGAAAGGAGATCTATGCCTGGCTTAAAGGCACTGTCAGACTCCACCCTGATAGGCTTCCTGCATATCCACAAATCAAACATCACCAGAATAAACATTCTAAAGGCTTAAATCTTGTCTGTGATATAAATAGGACCTGCTGGAGAGACAGATATGTATTCCAGTGACTACCACCTTTTCTGGAACAGGCTTCCCATCCAAGTGAAGCAGAGTTCTTCCCTAATCCAATTTAAGTGCAACTTGGACAACTGGATGAGGAACAGGAAATGCATTCCTGGTTTGGCACCTATGTCTTTAATGGACACATGCAGCCTGTAAAATGTTCATCTCCCAGGCCTCTGCTTGTAAATGTTTCATCTACTAAGCCCCTGATTACACCTATCAATGGTATCAGAACTTGTCTGAGATTTAGGATACATGGCTAGGCTTAAAAAGGCCCTTGTGGTCATTAACCTAGTAAACACCTGTCAACCTGTAATCAGTGCAGAATATGGTGGATTAATCACCTCCCTGGACCTGGACATCATACCTTTACTAATAAACTGTGTAATGAAAAAGGACTTTCTCACAGTACTGGATACACGATGATCAAAGGACAGCTCATTGTCTGCATGAGTTCATAGTTCCCTAACTAATGGATACATTTTCAGGGGTGTATTTTCAATATGATCGCTGCATGCTTGTCAAAGGATACTATGATACATTTTTTAGCATTTTGTTTTTAGCCATGGTTTTGACACCGACTATTTGTTTGGAAAAGGTCCTCCTGAATGATCTTGGAGACTTCTGGAGAGATTATGATGGCACTAAGTTTGCTTAGCTACATCACATGCACATATGTATATATGTGCATACATACACACGTTCTTTCTCATTCAGAAATGAATGAAACTGTTACTTTAAATTACACACACATGCACACACACACACACACACACACACACACACACACACACACACACACACACACACACACACACACACACACACACACACACACACACACACACACTTACCTTCTCTCTAACTAGAGTGGCTGTTTTAAATTTGTACACAGGTGTGGAATGACTTTATATCCACAGTTGTTGGTGTGTGCTTCTTGAAGGAGAAGATGCTGCCACAGCGGTGTTGAGACATTTATTTTGTTTTGTTTTGTTTTAATTAATCAGTATTTAAGCCTCCTGCCCCCCCCCTGCCATGGGGCTCTAGGTAACTGTCTATATCGTCTACTGCTGGATCTGGTTCTGCAGTCATGGTGTTCCTTTTCCTTGAATACCACTTTCCATCCCAATATGGAATCCAATCCCCCAACATCAATTTTCCTCACTCTGTGTGTGTCTATATTCTGTGCCCCCATTTTGTGTCAGCACATCCTGTATTGCTCCTTGTCTGTGTTTTGTGTTTCTTTATCTGGTCCTTCTAGCATCCCTATACACTCTTTCCTGCCCACAATTTCTCCTTGATTCCTTCCTTCTTACATTTCTTGGAGAAAAGAATAATGGACTGCTGCTCTAATACCCCTCCTTCCCCAACTCCATCTTACTTTTTGGCTCATCTTGCCCTTCTATGTGTTCCTCTGTTTGTTCTTCCTCCCTGTAACTGCCCTGTACATCCATTTTCTTTATCTTTATAGCAATAAATTGGTAGTGAATTTGTTGTGAAGCCTTTATTAGAGCTCTCAACTGTGCTTCCAGCATCACACCACTGTCCATGTGAATTCACATCATAGTGAGCCTGCTACATGCAATCTAGTGGGCTTATTAGATCACATGACCATCTTTGGAGAATGCCAGTTTTTACATGAAATGTGAGGTTTTCAGTAGAGCATTTACTAAATAATTAATCTCCTTCATGCAAAGTAGCTGTTGTTGCATTGTTAAGTAGCATGAGGCCACATCACACTGATCTGATAGCTTTATTTTGCCATACTGTATCTGTGCAAGTGATTCTAAGCCATACGTTTACTACAGATGTCTTAAAGGAGTCAAATGTACCCCAGACAGCTACCAGGTTATTAATGTTGCCAGATGAGGGCTATGTTTTTACATGTACCATTTCTAAAGATGATACAGAATGCATTTCACTTTTGTTAAGAAACATTTTGAATTAACAATTCACGTTCCGTTTACTTTCTACATGCATTTTTGTTAACATGCATTTCCTACAAACAATTAATCTTAGCTTGGTAATGCTTCTTGCATTTGGGATATCACATATCTTGAATTAGAAAGTCCATTCAAATTTCAGGAATTACAGATGATTAATCCAGCCCTACTTTGTTCAGGTAAGTCTGAAACTTGTCGGAGACTGATAGCAGCACTCTTCTGACATAAGCTTTATAATGCATATGAATACATGTTTAAATTATTGCAAAATGTTGTTTATTCAGCAACAGAAAAGCATTTTTGTTGAAAAAGTGTAATGCTAATTGTTATTCATATTTAAAGGAATGATCTACTAACACTTGACTACTCCGGTCTTTAAATAACTCTTTATTACAGGTCTCCAAATCTAACAAATAACACTGGTGATTCTTTCTACTCTAACTTCATCTCCAAAATATGTAATAATATCCCCCAGACCATCTTAACTACTACTGACCCAACTCACTTTAAAAATCTTCTCAGGGATATCCTTAGTAATAACTGGCTCTGCCCATGTACTAGCCCTGGCAGAATCCTATTCCCTTGGTTAGCATCTCATCCACCTACTATTCTTACCTTCCTGTGTCCAGCATGTATATCCTACTATTCCCCCCTCTTTCCTTCTCACTATTAGTTAAACCATCAACTTCTCTTCCTGTAATTTCCTCCTACTGGCTCATATGAACTTTTACTGTCCTCTCACCCATCAACCTTACCATTATCTCACTTCTCCCCTCTGCCATAACATTATTCCTCTTTCCTCTACACGTGTCACCTTTATCCTTCCTTCTTACCTCTTTCCTTCCTTCCCTGTCCCATTCTCAACTCTCTTATTTATCTCACTTGATCTATATTTACACTAATTTACTTTTTACATTATCAGATTAGGCCACTGTCTTATCTGATGTCCATCTTGATTCTCCATGGCTGTATAAAATTCTGATTGCACACTATTATGACTTTTAACTACCTGTATAAACTATGTCATATTCTACTCACTGTAATCCATATTATATGATGTTTGTCAGTTGTGAAACCCATGTCATTTGTGAATTGCCTCTGGAACTTTTTTTCCCCATGCCTCTGCTGAAAATGGCTCTTGCCCAGTTGGACTATCCCAATAAATAAATAAATAAATAAATAAATAAATAAATAAATAAATAAATACATAAATCTTTGCACTGTCAAATCCTTGAAGAAAGGGACCTGAATGTCTTTGCATATGGCAACCACACAAGCCCTTAGATGAGTATATAGTCTGTTTTGAGACACACAATAAACACAAAGTAAATAATAAACAGACTGCCTTAACAAAATATAATAATTTGACTGGAGGTGATGTGAGGTCACTAACTGACTACAGAGAGAAAAAAAAACAATAGTACTGTCATGTTACTAAGTTGTTACAAGTCTAAATCATGATGAAAGCCAATTCTAAATAAAGCATGATAAATATAACCAGAAATCAAGATTTTGTGCAGCTGTAGTGTCAGGTCAAGAGTTTCTAGGTTCTAAATGTATCCATCAGCATCACTGGCTAGTTCAACAGTGAATGCATTTCATAGCTGTGGATTTCTGGTATTATAACTGAAAAGAAAATATTTTGTCATTTCATGCAAGTCTTTTGGAAGATCGGGGGCATATATCATTCTTTGCTCCACAATTATTATGTGATAGTGATATCAGGAAGCCTGAATATGGGCTTCACTTTTTTTAGTAACTATTACACTATATGGCTGGGTTTGCATTGGTCTTCATTCTGCATCATCTTTTTGCCCTTTCTGTGAAAGAAGATGTGATAGTTTAAAAAGCAATGTGCTCTTCTGTTCTTTATAAATAAAGTCATAATCTTCCCATCAGTACCTTTAAGATGCTTAACTACCCATAGGAAATTGAAATCATTCTTGTATCGTTGCTCACTGACTTTTGCAAGATGGGCTGCAATCTCATTCTAAGCTTTCTGAGGACATCACTGAATGCCAGTCACCAAAGCCACTAGGCTTTCTGTATTTCGCAGGTTACCTAATCTGTTTATTCATTCACCCTTCTGATTTTTAAAGAAAGTGCTAACACAGTTTAATTATAATAGAGGTAGAGAAATGGAAGGATTTGAGGAAGAGAATGAAGTAACAGAATGTAGTCCCAAACAAGTAATTTATGCAACTGTATCACAATTTTATGCCAGTCAACCTATTCAAATAATGTACAGTGCACAACATAAATATGACAACAGCTATTTAAAATGGTTGTCTATAAACTGACTACAGTACATTGAGTTCACACAATTCTAAACTTCACAGATTGAAGGTTAAATTATTTCCTGAATTTCTATATGATGTGTTATTGCATGTCTTCACTTCCTTTGAAACTTTTTATAAAAACGTTACCAACAAAGGCCAAAATTTATATTAATAAATATAATTCACATTTCAAGGTTATTTCTTATTAATAAGTTAAGAGTTTCAGTTTAATATACTGGATTGATCAAAGTTAGTCATTTAGCTATGAAACAGCATGTACAGTTTTCCCTACCCTAGAAATACATTTCCTTGCTAATGTCTATAGCATAATCCAAAGTTGTGCTTGAATGGGGATGCCTACACGTACAGATTGCTTGGTACAGCCATATTGTCTGACCACAAGATCTGAATAAAATCTTAATTATTTAGCCAAGCATGATTCATAAAAGGGCATGCAAAAGTTATGACTCTGAGTACCTTTTTTGTATTATAAAATGTCAAAAAAGTAGTTTGTGCTGGCTGATTAGTGGTGGAGTCATGCCATACTCATGATCTGCAGTGCATTTAAAAATGCATCTTTGCAAGGAGAAAGTCACCTTGCAGCCGTAGAAGTGAGGTCTCTGTTCTGTAATCCCCAAATTATAAATACATTACTTACAGTGTAGCAAAAACTCAAAGAAAGTATATTTACATAGTTTGTGTTGTGCCCCACTGTAACACACAGACAAGCATTCAACTGCAAGAAGATGAGCTGCAAGCAGTTGAGCACTGAAAAACTAAAATACAACAATATTAGCCATACGGTAAATCATTTAATAGTCTTTAAGGTATATAAAATGCACTATATAAGATATTTTATTTAAATATAGCCAAAAAAGAGAGGAAGATATTGTATGAGAAGAGCTGAAACTAAAGAGTTTTCTCTTTATTTTTTGATGTCACAATCATAGTTATCTACTACAAATTCCAAAAATTTGGTAGGGATGCTATTTTTAAGCTCCTTTAACTGCTTAAAATAATAGAGAGATATTGATGATCATATAGCACCCTGCTCAAGTTTGAGAGTTAACTATTAAGTCCTCAAAAAAGGTGGGAAGAACTTTCACATCTTATGGTCCCTGCTTCACTTGCATAGTATTGCCTCTATATGAAATGCAAATGCTTTTTCTGAATTTTAACGTAAGTGAAACTAGTGCAATATTGGCATGGCTCCTATTTTTTTAATAGCATGTTTGTGTGTGTGTGTGTGTGTGTGTGTGTGTGTGTGTGTGTGTGTGTGTGTGTGTGTGTGTGTGTGTGTGTGTGTGTGTGTGTGTGTGTGTGTGTGTGTGTGTGTGTGTGTGTGTGTGTGCGCGTGTGTGTATAAACACAGATAATCATTCTACAAAAACAACAAAACTAAAAATAAGAATAAATAAAATCCTCCCACATTCTTGTTACTAATATGTACCAAGTCTGAGACTGTGCCAGAAAAAGACAAAATCTCCCTATTCTCTATTATTCTTTGATTGCAAATACTGGTAAAAAAGGCAAAAAATGCAAAACACCCTCTACCACCCACAAAAGCAAAACACCCAAAGCAAATAATTCCAATACCTAAAAGTACTTTCATATATATGCATATACACAGATATATATATATATATATATATATATATATATATATATATATATATATATATATGTATGTGTGTATGTATAAATATATATATATATATATATATATATATATATATATATATATATATATATATATATATATATATATATATATATATATATATATATATATACTTAGATATAGATATATATTAATTTACACACCCACACACAAACATGTTATATATAAAGCTGCAGTTCATTACACTGACAGTTCATTATGTCTACAGTGTGAGCAGTAGTATCAGTATATTGACAGACTATTTTAGCTATAGCTCAATTTGTTGACTGTTCATTTTGTAGGCACAAAACTACTACTACAATACTACTAAGGGAAGTCACGGGTTTGTTAACCTGTATTGTCATTGGTGGAATTATCAACCAATCATGAATGTTTGTGGGATAGTTAAATGGGTTGTTCATAGCTTTTTACAGACCAAAATCTGCAGTGGTGCAGCGGTAGCATTGTTGCCTCACAGCAAGAGGTTCTCCCATTCGATTCTTGGCTGGAGCGCCTTCTGTGTGGAGTCTGCATGTCCTTCCCATGGTCGAGTGGCATTCAAAAGACATGCGTGAATGGGCGGGCCTTCGTTGAAGGTTGGGCATTGGGCTGGCACCTCAGCACCATAAAAATCTACTGCCAATCAGTAGTGGACCGGAGTTCCACTGTGGCGACCCCTAACCAGGAAAAGCCAAAAGAAGAAGAATGTTCATAGCTTTTTACATATTCTGATGAAGTCCCCGCTGTGGAGGGACGAAAGTGCTTAATAAATTATACAATAAAGTGGATTTCCTTGCCATTTGCCTTCATTGGTGCATTTTTTTTTTTTATCATGTACTGTAAGCCAGTTATGTTTTAACCATTTTACTAGCAAAGAGGAGGGCTTGCACAACTATAGTGAAAAACAGGCATAGCACTTAAGATATAGTCAAGCGTTCTCAATATTTCTGAGATAAACAAGGCCATTAAGGCCTTTTATGCTAGCTTACAATCTCTTTGTACTATTACACCACACAGTAAGGACCTTATTTATGTTTTCTTATGCAAATTAAAACTTTACAAAATTCCCAGTGATCAAGCCAGTGTATTACTAAGAGACAGCACCCCCAAAGATGATTGTGATGCTCACCCAGGGCCACTTGGCCTACCTCTAAGTCAATAAAACCAACCATTTCCCCAGCTTTGTCCTTTTTTAACTGATGTTCTCTACAGATGACCTCCAAAATTCTTGTAAAGTACCACTAATAACTGACCTTACCTAAACCTGGAAAGGACAATACTGTTATAGGCAACTACAGGTCTATCTGTCTAGTATATGGTGATGTTAAACCTCATGCAAAACTTTTAACTACCATATTTAAATCTGTTTTGGGAATGTTAAATGAATACAGAAAGTCAAGTTTTTGCCATGGATAGATTTTCCCTAATAATTTATGTGACCTCTCTTTGATGTTTTGATCATATCACTTTGAATACTGATCTGCAGTTACTATCCTGCTTGATTTTTTTATATGGCATTAAACTCCTCATCTTTGTAGTATATACCAATTATTCTTTAATAATCTGGTATCCCAGACTTCTTCTTCACTGTCACTGAGGCTTTCTGTAATACCCTTCTAGTAATGATTCTTACCACTCAGTACTTTCCCTTCTTCTTTCTACTTTGAAAAGCTACACATCAGGGTTGCCCAACTTCCCTTACTTTATTTTTATTAGCCTTTGAACCCCTTCCTATTAATGTTAATTATAGTACAGAATTCTGCATTTTAAGTCACATTACAAAGAAGTTAACTTCTGCTTTTACATATCACTATTTGCTGCTGTTCTACAGTCTAGAAACTGTCCTTCCAGAGGTTCTTGACATACTTCATTATTTTTATACACATTCAGGTTTGAAAATCTATGTGACCTGGTCTAAATTTCTCCCAATAATCCCAAAGGCTGAAGCACTGCGTCCTTCTTCAATGTCTTTGACTTTACAGTTATGCTCAAGATAATGCAGGTTGGGTGAGAAGATAAAGTACATGCAGATAATGTGTCGTCTGACTAGAAGGTTAACAATGGTTTAAGTTTGCTTCCTTTTAATGGTTAAAAACTTCTGCTATGACAGTTGGATTTCTGGAGCTGCTTTCAGCTAAGACATGTCTTTTAGGTCCTTAATCTTTAAAGGCACTCCTTTAAACAATGTTTAGAAAAAAAAATATGCTGGCAGAGATGTATTAACAATCTATTGTTATATTACTAGAGTAGCTATTGGGTTGCAATACAATGAACTGTCAAACTTTCACTAAGCTTTCCCTAAAGCCTAACACTACTAACAAAAAACAAGTATAAGACACAGTCTAAATTATTTTAACTTAAGAACAATGGTTATTAAATAAATATCAATTCAAGTGATGAATTTAGACTCTGGATGATATGATGAGTAAATATTTCCATTGTGTTACCAATAATATCATATCCAATAAACAATGAACTGTCATAAGTCTCGGAAAAGTCCTTTTAATGTATTAGCCAATAGAATGATTAGGTAGAGGCCATTTTTTACAGAAAAAGAAAACATTCAAATCACAAGCAAGAATTAGTAAGATAAGGCTAATAAACTGAGGATGATAATATTCAAATATATTATTACATATGCTGATAATTTCAAAAAGGGCATAATAAAAACTGAGAATATCAGTTCCAGCCTTATTTCTTACTTAAAAGAGTATAAACAAACATCTCTGTAATGTTTTCTAAATGCCCTTGATAGGTCCAAAGATTATTGCAGCACCATTATTCTAATTTTTAGCATTTTTATACATAGTGTTGAATTCTGCATTTATTATTTTTAGCTAATCATTCCAAAGTAGTTTGCTCCCAGTAAACGTGTGATTTCAATTCACATATGTGCAAAATGTGTATAAACACTTACACTTCAAACTTCCGCTTCAGTTTAGTCACATGAAATGATGAAAAACATAAATGCTCATTAAATGATCCCCCTAGGACCAACAGGTACTACATTTCTAAATTAACTGTAAAAACATAAAAGAAAGAGAGAGAATGGTTGATTACTGCTATGCATGCTACTACTACTACTAATAATAAACTGAGTTCATGACATTACAATTATCAGTAGACTGCAATACTCCACAGATCTGTAACTCTGCTCCAGCCACATAAGGAGATTCACTAAGCATAGCTATCATGTAGGCAGTGCAGCATGCCACATATGATAGCACACTACCTGGTATTCATTAAATGGCTCTACACTTAGTTTACAGCCACAAAACAAAGGTAAATAGCAGAGTATGCTAATGATAGCATAAGTAGTCAAATTACATACTAATTAAGCAATTCAACATGGTGGAGCTACTTAGACAGCTATAAAAAAATTGTGTACACTCAGTGTGTAGCCATTTGTCCTGAAATCCAAAATTCTTTGGATTACCGTCATGATTCCATTTACAAAACAATAGAATGTTAGCAGATGCTGCTGCCAACATTGATCGTATTCGCAACAGTCTTCAATTCAATGTGCTGCTTCTGCTGTTAGACCTCAGTCAAGAAGAAGGAAGGTGTTTAGACCCTGGGCCAGATTCAAGAAGGCTTGCACAGAGTCTAAGAGTAGAGTAAGACTCCATGCAGCCAACATGTCTGCCGAGCGATCCAGGAACAGCCGCAGGGGCGTGCAAGAGAACTCCTAAAACGACTCTTGCACGGACAGTGTTAGTTTATGCAAATTACCTCGTTTGCTGCTGAAAGATATGCAAATGAGGTAAATTTGTGATCCAGGAAACACTAACCTGTCCGAGCAAGAGTAGTGTTATTTGCAGAAATGTACTCGGTTGGCAACTGCAAATAGCAAAACGGAACCATGACAGCTCCAAATAAAGGATGCATCCAGTTGAGGAAGCATGCCAATGGCCAAATATATGGCCAGTGGCATTTTTATGTGCTGCAAAATGTAAAAAAATATTTTTTTTCCTCGATCTCTGATGTTTAAGCGTAGCGCAGCACCACACAAACATGCGGCGCACTAAAAAATCAGAAAATCAAGAATTTAAAAGCCACAAATATCATTTAATTCAAAATATTCATCTGCCATGCAAGTGAATGGCAGGCTGAAGAAAACATGGCTACTGAGTAGTGGTTGCTAAGGGGGGAAGCTCAGTCTGAGAGATGTAACCAAGCATTAGTAGGCAATCCTATGCAAATGAGGATAAGGACAGTGAATCCCAAATATTTCCTGCTATGTGAACCATGTCCCTAGAGTATAAGAGTAGGATAAGGGGAGTAACAGAGTAGAAGATGGGTTACATCATGAGGGGGTATGTATCAAAAAGACTGTAAGCTTATTGGAGCAGAGTGGCATGTGTTTGCTGTGAGTTACTCAGGTCTAGGAGAGGTGTGCCTACAGTTGTCTAAACTGAAACCCAGAAACCGAATGTGTACGCCGTAGCTATCACTAAAGTTTCTTGCAAAGCTGCTTACACTGTGTGCGAGCGTGTAAACCCGTCTATGTCTGTGTGCACGGGTGTTCACCCTTGTAAGCCTGTGTTAGGCCGTCTAAGCTTGTATATACGAATGTGCACCCGTCTAAGCCTGTGTAAGCTTGTGTAAGCCTGTGTGCACGTGTTTGCGCTTGTTTGTGTGGTGCTGCCCCCTGTGGAAACAGAAAGGGAAAAGGAAGGAAAAGAAGTAGTAGGAAGTTAACCAAGGAGAACTAGCAGAGCTGCCAGGTGAAATCAATCAGAATCAGCCAATTATACAGGCAGTACAGTAGCCCAGCCCAGCACTTAAAACTCTGCAAACAACATTCCCCCATGTTTTTCTCAGAAACACTGCAACACTGCAGTCAACAAAGAGAAGTGAAAACTTAAAAAGCTTAAACTGAGACATAAAAATGTTAGGGGCTGCCATTGCTGTTATAAGGCAACATGTGCAAGATGCTGAGGGTGGTGCCATTGCAAATGCTGCTGAGCAACCCACAGTGAGGAGACGGAGAAGAGTGTACAGACCCAGGGTAACCTACCAGGGGCTACATGAGCTGGAGATAGTGGAGTGCTATAGAGTGGACAGAGAGCTCCTGCAGCAAATTGTTGAGCTGTGCAGGCCACGCCTCACACACAGAACCAACAGAGGGGAACCCATCCCAGTGGAAGCCAAGGTATGTGTTGGCCTAAGAATACTAGCAACAGGTACCTTCCAGAGACCAACAGGTGATATGATGGGGATTTCACAGGCATCAGCATCAAGGGTACTGCACCAGTTCCTGAATGCCATGTCAGCACATGTCGGTGATCATGTATATTTCCCCAATTCCCGTGAGGTATTGGCCAGCAATATGCGTCTCTTCCAGCAAATAGCGGAATACCCTGAGGTAGTGGGTGCAATTGACTGCATGCACATACACATCAAAGCACCAGCTGGTGAGCGGGGTAGGGCCTACATCAACCGTAAGGGCTTCCACTCCATCAACTGCCAGGTCGTGTGTGATGCCCAGGCCATAATACTGAATGTGTGTACTGGCTGCCCTGGAAGCTACCACGATTCCCATATCTGGCATCTGTCGCAGCTGTACCAGACATTTGCAAATGGGGACATCCCTGACGGTCACCTAGTGGGGGATGCTGGATATGCACTGGAGCCGTGGCTGATGACACCCATCAGAAATGCACACACACCTGAACAAGAACTCCATAATGAGGCACACGCACAAACACGAAATGTAATTGAGCATGTGTTTGGGATGCTCAAGTCACAGTTCTGGTGCCTGGACACATCTGGTGGAGCCTTGCAGTACTCACCAACTACATGTATGCAAATTGTCATGGTATGTGCCATGCTACACAATATGATCCTGCAAAAACAGCTGCAGCAGGAACAGCATGGGGCAGGGCCAAACAGCCCCCCACCATTGCCAAGGCCTACACAGGCACAGAGTGACTCGGAGGAAGAACAACCTGAGCCTGCCCCAGTAGGCAGAAGGAGGTGTGCCCAGTATGCCTTGTCCTTGGCAAAGAGGCAACGCATAGCACATACACTGGCTCAGTAGGAACCCTGGAAATGATACCTCTCTCTGACTCGCACATAAAATAAAAGGGATGCCTAACTTGACACTACCTGTTTCCAAACATGTATAGGCAGTGTAGTATGTGCATCCAACATAGGCAGCCCTGCAGCACCACATGAGGCATGATTGCCATGTTTTAAGCAATATAAAGCAGTGCTAAGCAGCTTTCACCAATATCTAGTATATGTAAACAAAATTGCTCGTGCAATGTTGGGCAAGGTCAGGGAAAGTTGAGCAAAGTCAGTTAAACATGCTCATATCTGCTTTACTGTTCCTTAAGCAGTCTGGTCTGGCCAGCATGAAAATAAAAAGCAGTGATAGGGCTTGAATCCAGGTCACTGTGCACTGTAGTCACAGTACTGAACCACTAAGCCATGATAGCATTACAGTGGCACAGACACAGCAGGACAATTGTACACTAATGCAAACACAAAGCAATGCTGTATCATGCCCCTAATGAGGCAAATGGGTAACCTCACCCACACGCCTATGCAGACAGAGAACATCAGGCCAGGCATTGTGATGTGGGTTGTGTAGGCTATGAAGTCGCAAGCTAATATACGTGACAATTTACGCTAAGATCTGTAGTACAGTAGTATGCCTCAAGCCAGTATGATAGGCAACAGTACAGACTGTAATGGTGTCCTGTACATAGCAGTGCAGGCACAGCAAATGTGTATAAGTGTCAGGTGAAACCCACATCCTATGTACACCCACAGTAACAATCCAGTGTGCCCACAGGTAGAAATGTACAAAGAATAGCTGTCCCCCCTGTATGTAGAAATGTTGATAAGTCTATGCAAAGTGTCTCATGGAAGCCCTGCAGGCACAGCATGATCCCTGTTGATCTATGACACAAAGGTGAGCCCTGCTGTAAAAATACACCTTGATTTACCATACACATATAGTATAAATGTGTATACTGTGCGTGCTCACACACTCCAACAAATGTAGTGGATTTCATTCAGCATGACACTGAATGGTCATACTGGGCATGCTCACACAGGTTAAATACGGATGTGATAATAAGGGATCTATGGACAAATGTGTATAGTCATCTCTACTTCCAGAAACACATTCACAAAGTGGTCTGAAAATCCTGCTATGTGTTCACACAAACTGCCAAGGTCTGTGCATGTAGGTCAAAGGAGGTTGCCACTACTCAGCAGTCATCAGACCTGTCAGAGAGTACCACAACACACTTGCGATGAATCTGACTAGGCACATTCAGCAGCTAGAAAGACCAATGAAGTACCTTAACAAGAGGATTACTGGCCTCAAATAGTTGCCCCATGCAACAAGAATGAATGTAATCCAAGCTGTACTCTGTTGCATACTGTCTACGCAGGAGATCTCTGCCCAACAGACAGGTCCATGTCATGGTTACACTCAGATCTGTTCTGAGTTACAGCTCAATGGCACTAAATGTACAGAGCCAACTGATATTGGCAACATCCTGGCAGATAGGATCAGTGTTAACTTTACCCCCCTCTCACCCATGAAAGAGCACATGTCTATAATGGAAGACTGCAAAGTTGCTGTCATCACAGCTGCACAGGTAAAAACACTCTCCGAAGCCAGTATCACAGCAGCCATGGGACTAGATAACTTCCCAGGCTATGTAGTATCTACTTCCCTGAAGTAAACATTAACATGGAAGGTCTGTGGCTACTGAAGTTTCCAGAGGACTGCAACTAGAAGCCATTATTGTAAACACTAAAGATGTGGACATCCTACAAAAGGGCCTCACTGAGACAGATGGCTGTTGTCCAAGCCATGGGCTGTAGCTCAATGCCAAAAGGTGCATTATCATCACCTTTGTTAAAATCTCTGTAGCCAAGAACTACAACATAGGTGGTAGTATACCTCACACTGTAAGTGTGACAAGAGACCCTGGGTCACAGGTGGACAGTGGATACAACTGTGATAAGCACATTCCCACAGTAGTCAGGAAACCCTCTTATGTGGCACACCTCATCACAAAATGTGTCTCATGCAGAATAGAAGAGGACATTGTTCCCCTCTACTCACCACTCACTAGAACTATAAAAGAGTACAATGCCACTGTTGCTATGTACCTCACAAGACAACTACAACAACTGGAAAGCCAGCAGCAATACCTCACAAAGAGCATTAGTGGCCTGAAATACATGCCATATACAGACCATCGCAAAATGCTCCATCCGTACTCCCTTGCATATCGCCTACTCAGAGGTGTTCACTGCCTAACATACAAAGCTATGTCAAATATAGAGCTGCTGGATATGATCCACATAAAACACTCACAATCACTCTGACCTTTGGACACAAAACCACGAGTGAAATACAAAAGGAAGGGGTGTAGCCATTTACCTTATGGATATCCACACCTTCAGGTTACTGGCACAGCATGAGGCCTTGGAGACCATGCAAGTGCAACTAACATTGGGCAAAGCTGTCCATCAGATTGTACCTTGCTACAGATCACGCACCTTGTCTCAGGAACCTCACTCAGTATTCTGGAGAACAATGGCAAATATACAGGTCCTATCAAACACCATTATATGAGGAGATTACAACTACCCGAACAATGAGTGTGTGAATTATTCATATACAACATCCTTTGCCCAATGTGTCCTACAGTTAAGAAACTCTAAGACCCTGGAACAGCTGGTCAGCATGCCCACTACAGGTGACAACATACTGGACATGATCATCACCAACATGGGGTACCAGTGTTACACAACAGAGATAAACCCCCTCACTGGGAATATCAGATCATGAAGTAATCACACTGGACATCCACATCCGCCCCCACACCCAGTCAATGAAACCACTGTGAAGACATTTGCAAAAGCAAACTGCACACTTCCCAAGACCAAAGTGGAATGTTCTGAAGACCCCTTGCTATAGGATAATGGTATGCAATCTGCAGAATCATTAACAAGTGCATCCTATGAGCATCTACAGGGATGCATGGAATGAGACATCACAAATAAAACCAAGATGCACTCCTCCAAAAATAGGACAACAAGCAGGTGTTTGTTGTCCATAAATAAGCTAGACAAGAGAAGGAGGAAACAAACACATGATAGATCCAACTTCACTAAAGGAAAGGCATCACTGATCATTATCAGGAAGAAACAATGATCGCTCATAAAATAATCCAAGGATGGTTTCTAAAGACTAATAGCCAAGGAATGTAAGAATAACAACCACAAAGCCTTCGGTAGCTATACCAGACATGTAGGTGTCAACTTCCAAATATGCTGTCAGCTACTGAAAAAAGGAATGAAATACACCAAACCAACTTTCATTGCCCACATCCAGGGGGACAAGTTCAGTGTAAACTCCCCTCATCACCCCCAAAAGGGCCTGTGTCCATCACAGAAGGATGCAGGACCCAGACGTCATGGACATACAGGTAAAGACAGCCCTCACCAAAGCTAAGAACATAGCATCAATGTGACTGTATGTTGTCCCAGGCTGCATCTTACACTAGGCCCATAAGGAACTACACACTCACCTACATTCACTGTCCAGACTCAACTGTACCACAGGCTATGTACCCAAAGAATGGCATACACTAACAGTCATCCAGCTCCACAAAGGGTGTGCCAAAACAGAACCTGGAAACCATTGCCCAATATGTCTACTCAGCTGGGTGTACAGAGCTATTGAGCCAATTGTCATGTAACCCATACACTGAGACATTGGAGATCTCCAGACACTGGACTCTACACAACTTCGCCTTGTTAAAGGCAGAGCCTGGCTCCCAAACCTAGTTGAGTTATTTAAAACAGTTACCATGAACATAGATGGAGGTGAAAGTAGTCCACACAGCCCACCTGGACCTCACTAAGGGCTTACTACACCATTCCCCATTCTGTCATCATGGACAAGTGTACCAGCTTGAACATTAACAGCTATGTCACAGGATGGGTGGCCAAGTGGCTTACAGATCAAACACATATGTTCATAGTTGCGGGTGCCATGTCCAACTCTAAGCCAGTCACAAATGGCATCACACAGGTCTTGGTCCTGGGACCCCACCTGTTCAGTAGGCACTGCTCAGAGGTACAGGAAAGCACGGCAGGTGTATGACTAAACAGGTTTGCAGATGAATGGTAACTGTGGTCCATAATCAACTCTACAGCTGACACAGACATCCTCCAGAAGTGTCTTACAGAGACAGTTACCTGGTGTCAAAACAATGCCCTCAAGCTGAATAGCAAAGAATGCATAGTCATCCCCTTTGGGTAAAACAAAGTGCACATAAATTACCACATAGGTGGTAATCCAGCATGAATGGAGAAAGTCATTATGGCCCTGGGGACACAGGTAGATAGAAAACTCACCTTTGATGATCACATGCCCAATATGTTTAGACATTCCGTCAATGTAGCCCATCCAATGTCACCTAATGTAACCCACTTTGTATAGTCTGATGATGTCATCATCCTACAAATATACCTGTGGAAAGAAAATTGCCCAGTCATGTGTATAGTGTGTTATGTTAATGCGTATTCCTGCACTATCATGAAATAGTTAGGTAGGGGTTTGAATCCTGTACTGGGCAACTGTGTGTTTGTGTGCTGTTTCCTTGGGAAAATGCAACATTTTAGGAGAGTAGTATGAGACCTCAAGAGCAGTAAACTAACCTTTGTCAAGTCTGATGATGTCACCATCCTACAAATATACCTGTGGAAAATAAAGCTCACAATAATTTGTATAGTGCATTGTGTTAATGCCTACTTCTGCAGTATCATAAGGTAGTTAGGTAGGGGTTTGAATCCTGCACTGGGCAACTATGTGTGTTGTCTCCTTGGGAAGGAGCAGCATTTTAGGAGAGTAGTAAGAGACCTCAAGAGCGGTAAACTAACCTTTGTCAAGTCTGATGATGTCACCATCCTACAAATATACCTGTGGAAACAAGAACTCCCAGTAATGTGTGTAGTGCGTTGTGTTAATGCGTACTCTTCTAGTATCATGAAGTAGGTAAGTAGGGGTTTGAATTCCGCACTAGACAATGATTTGTTTGTGTGTTGTTTCTTTGGGAAGAAGCACCATTTTAGGAGAGTAGCAAGAGACCTCAAGAGGGGTAAACTAACCTTTGTCAAGTCTGATGATGTCACCATCCTACAAATATACCTGTGGAAAAAAGAGCTCCCAGTAATGTGTATAGTGCATCGTGTTAATGCATACTCCTCTAGTATCATGAAGTAATTCAATATGGGTTTGATTCCTGCATTGGGCAACTGTGCATGTGCTGTCTCCTTGGGAAGGCGCAACATTTTAGGAAAGTAGTAAGAGACCTCAAAAGCGGGAAACTAACCTTTGTCAAGTCTGATGATGTAACCATCCTACAAATATACCTGTGGAAGAGAAAACTGCCAGTAATGTGCATAGTATGTCATGTCAATGCGTATTCCTCTAGTCTGATGAAGTAATTAAGTAGGGGTTTGAATCCTGCACTTGGTGAGTGTGGGTGCTGAATGTGTGTGACATTGTTGGTCAATGGATTGTGGGTTTTGCTTTTACCACTGTATGACATATCAGTATGCATTGCACATGTGAGCTAGCTGTGTGGCAAATACATATCCGTGCATGTTATCTCAATGATTGCATGTGTGGGAACCCTGTTTTCTCCAAGAACACAGCTGTCATCTTTGCTAGACTGTGCTGCTGATTCTCAGACCTTAGGTCACATCTGTATGCTTGTGACAAGCCCAGCCACTGCAGTGATCCCTGGCCTAGGTCATCTGTGTCACACAGTCATTATGGTTCCTATTGGAATGTGTGAGTGAGGGTCTATGGCCGAGGTACATGTCAGACCTGTTCAAATGCAGCAAAGTCTGTCAATGATGACTATTCATAACAGGTGTAGAACAACCTATGTGGATATGCATGCAGACCCCTTATTGCTTATGTGATCCACCAAGGGATTCCAAAATACCTTTGGAAATGTGATTAACAAAGGAGAGATGACATAACACTTGGTTGCATGTACACATCGGTACCTGTTCATCATGTTGGTGGCTACTACCTATGTGGTACTGTGGGGATAATATGTTCCGTAAAGGTGGATGACTATGCTTAGTTTGGCTTATAGCTTTATAGCATGGGTTTGACAACAAGCATCTGTCTGTATGATACCATTATGGAGGATGTATGTGTCATCTGGAGAATGCATTATAGGCCACAGTATGCATTACCAGACGTGGATGGACATATCCCTACTGTAATTGCTTGTACCTAAGAGAGTTATATGCCAAATGGGAGTGGTCTCAGTAATGGGTGCAGGTGAATACCAGTGGTTACTGGCATTGTATAGTACCTGAAGGATCCAAATGTTGCTGTGTGTCCTACATCTGTGTGTCGGTTGTCAAGACATCATCTAACGATTGGTTATGGTCAGGCTGTTGAAGTGATGTATACTACCAGAATGCAAAACAATGACAGATAGTAACAGTATCACCCACAGCACAGTGTCAAACCATGTCATACACACATGTGTAGTCAGGTTCCCGAATGTATGTAGTACAATGCATACTGGCCACCAAAAGAAACTATGGTGTGTTACTGTGTAATACAGAGCATGTCACCCTGGCCATGTGTCCACTATGGACGTACATGCAGACAGTGCACCTCCACCATGTTCACAACTGTACACCTGCAAATCTGTGCTACACACATCCCACACATACTGTCCACTCTCTAGCACATGCTGCCAATACTGCACACATCAGCCAAGTGGCACGTGGCCAGACAATACACAATTGGAACCAACACTGGTGTAAACAACACTACAATGACAATCATAGCTTTAATGCATCATGCCTGCTCAGCTACACCTTCAAGTATATTATTACACTCTACTGCTGACAACATGCTAACATTACTATACTGCTATATAGACACCTTGTGAATCAGCACCATGGTAGCCTGTTTCTGCATCGATGTTACAGATGACAGGAGGTGGCGCAGGTTTCATCATATGCACAGGGAGTGTTGTTGGTTTGCCAGAGGCCTACAGTGAGCCATCCAATTGACATGTATGTGTGTGTGTGTGTGTGTGTGTGTGTGTGTGTGTGTGTGTGTGTGTGTGTGTGTGTGTGTGTGTGTGTGTGTGTGTGTGTGTGTGTGTGTGTGTGTGTGTGTGTGTGTGTGTGAGGGCAAGAATACTGGAATGGGCCAATGTTGTTTAATGTGTGTGGGTATGTGTTAGCCCTAGGTGTCTGGAGTATGCGTGTGTGTCTGCATGCACACAGTTACACCATGTGGCTGCCATATATGGGTATTTGTGGGACAGCCACAGACTGTACCTGCAAGGCTTTACAGATCACCGTTTCTGGCCATGGATACAGTAACTGTGCCTGGCAGCGGTGCTACTGACACTATCAGGTACTAAGTCAGACTGGGTACTATCCCTAGAGGTGGATGGATGTACACTGGACACAGGTCCCTGCTGGGACTGTCCAGAGCCATGTGCATGTGGTCTTCTAGGACGTTCTATGGACAGCCCACCCCTAACATTGCTGGGGCTGTTACTGGCACTACGGGAGCGGCTGTGGCTTGAGGGATATCTGCAGCGACTGCCAGCTGCTGATGTTGCTGGCATATGTCCACGTCGACGTCTCAACCGTCCCGTACTGTCCTGACACATGGACATGACATTGCGGAGGATATCTAATGTCTCTCCCAATGTCTATCAGTGACCTCGGTATAATGACGGTTGGCATCTGCTAGGTCATGGATACTGTCAATGACAGTGGTGTTATGTGCCCTCTGTGCCCTTAGTCCCTGTCTGGTGTACCGTTCCATATGTGCCTGTGCCTCCAAGACAGCCTGGAATATACATGATGTCGTCAGACCTGTGGCACATCTGCCAGTGGCATGATGAGCAGCAGTGCTCCTACGAGAACTCCTGGACATCTGCCTATGTGGTACCATTCCAGACATCTGGGTATGGCTGCTGTGTTGGGATGCATGTGCCATGGATATCACACTGTTCTGGCCAATGCCAACTGTATGTTGTCCCTCAGCTATGGGCATTGGTGATGGATGTATTGGCAGTATGACTGTATGCATGGATGGGGTGGACAACTGTGTACTGTCGATTGGTGGCCCAATGACAGACCCTGGCAAACACGCCTTTGCCTCAACACACCTATCTTCATTATCACTATGTGATTCAGTGACATCAGTTTCTCTGCTGCAGTGAACCAGCCCTAACACAGCACCTGTGGGAGGAAGACAGGAAACACACTTTATGACCTGTACATGATGTCGGCACACATGCACACATGAACACATGAACACATGAACACATGCACCCATGAACACATGCACACATGCACACAAATACACTCCTCACTACAGCAGATACCCACACACACCACCAGCAATCCAAAATATACTCAATAGTGGTTGAAGGTGGGTTACAGTATCACAAGGCAAACAGTCATATCACACATGTCAGCATGCAGAAAATGTGTTGCTCAAGACCATGCTGTGCGAGTGTAGACAGCCTTTGTTAGTAACAGTATACATGGCTTTGATGCATGTGTGTTGTTGTTCAGTGATTGACCTCACCCTGGAACGCAATGTGTACATGGACACAACATTGCTGTGCAAGTATTAAAAGGTCTGCAATGTCCTGTGCACCATCACTCACAGGTATACATACCATAGCTGGATGTGTATCTGTGTGTCACATAGATATCCATTTCTGATTACAGTGTCTGTGTCTGTAGCAGATAATTGTGGTCACAGGTTTAGCACATGCATGCTATGTATACACACAGGAGGAGTGGTGCATGTATACGTGACAGAATGCCATTGCTCAACATGGCCATTGTATAGTGGTTATGGTGAGTGTAGGACATATTGTGGACATGCCAGTGCCAGCCATGACATGGCATGCTACAACATGACTGCAACATTAAACATCACACATACCCAATGTGTGTCATGTGACCTATACACTCAATAGCATTACAAGACATATATGTGTCACTTTGTACAAATGGTGATTGCTATGCATATTGTGTATAGGTGCATATGTTTGCACACACACAACATTGAGGTGCATAGCAATGACTGCTTTGTGTAGTACTGTGGTCACTGTAACTGGATGGGGTGTAGTACCATGAGCCATCATCATCATGCATCATGTGGTCACTCAAGGCTACTAATGTGTGCCAGACTGCCACCTAGCATGCTGTACCTGAACTGCAGTACCATGGCTACATTCACAATTACACAGCCACTTGTTACATGGGTTTGTAAGGTGCCCAATAGGGAGCATTGCCTAACATGAATGTGTTATGTGTTGAGGAGTGTCACACAGTCCCATGATAGACCTTTACCCCTCGGGTATATTATGTGTGCTGTGTGGATGACATGTGGGATACTGAAGTGTGATCTTACAGCGGGTGTCTGGATATGCCATGTGTAGCATGTTAAGGTGTACTGCATATGACAAAGTTGTGTATGTTGTGTACACGTGTATCAACTATCCCTATCCAATGTCCAGTACAGTGTTGCCACAATTGTGTGTGATGCTCTGTGTATTGCATGTGATTGAGGCAGCTATTGACATTACTGAGATGTGCATAGTCTCACAGCAAACATGCACAGTGTGCATTATGCGTAGGTGTGTTACATGTACATGGCCTACACCTCACCTATGACATGCACATTTCATTAGCAATATTAAATTTATAACACACTCACCAGCATTGACTGGCTGCCTTGCTGTCACACCAGAGGGACCTACAAGAATATGAGACAGTTTGTCAGTGGCCACAACTGTGGCATTGCTACTGTGAGTTTGCTAAACTACAGTAGTACAACAGTCAACAGTCACAGGCGTACAGATTATATTCCAAATATCAGTATTGCACAACACTAGGCAGCACAACTGCTAAACACACAGTACACATCTCACATATGCATAATCTACCAATACAGGTAACAGTAGTCTACAGATAGGGCATGTTACCTGCACACTCCATGTCAACATGCTGGGTGGCTCCGGCCTCCATGATGACACATGTATGTTGCTGTTCCTGTTGTTGGCCAGGAGCCACCATGCTTATGAGCAGCTCCTCCACTCTGGTGAGGGGGATGAATGGCTACCCCACCACCTGTGGCAAGCTGTTGTCTACGGATATCAGACACATGCCGCTGGACATGTGTAATTAAATCACTGCAGTGATGGCGTACCTGCTCATATGTCCGGTTATGCATGCCTATGTCATTTACCCAATGAACAAGATCTTGCCACAGTGCAGTCCTCTCATGCTGGTCCTGGCTGGTTCTAGAGAATAGCAGGGTGTAGTGCTGCACCAGGCTGCTGTGTATTTCCTGTTTCTCTGCAGCTGTATAACACGGGTTGCGTTGGTGGGCCATGCCCCTAGAAGACAATTAAACAATATGTGTGAGCAAGTTATGTGGCACACTTAACATTCTAAAGTACATATATCAATTATCTGACATATATAGCATCCAATTGGCTGTCAGATGATACACACATTTAATACCACATATTAGTGCTCAGGCCACAAGTGGCTGACAGTGCCTGGCATGCTCTATATATCAAACCATGTTCTGCACAGCAGCAAAGAGAAGCCAGCATGTAAGACTATACACCAGTACATGGCACACTGTATGTGACACAATGCACCACCTAGCCACAGGAGGTATATATCAAGCTAATGCATAAAGAAAGATGTCATCCATTGCAATGAATGTAAAGTACAGTTACAGTATTACTAGTATACCACCCTAGTAATTGATGCCAAACTCCTGCCTAGCATATGTGCACAGTTGTTAATATAGGTGGCATATTGCTGTACTAGACTATACATGTTGCTAGATACACACATATACCCTGTAACACACATATGATTGAAGGCATGGTACAGGCATAATTACACACACATTAGCCATGCATAAAACACACAAATGTATGCCAACCCAGATGAGCTTTACCTGTGTACCATGCAGTACTGTGTGTCACTACTTAAAAAACCTTATGCCTGAGGTATGTAATCTGTGAGGACTACAGGGAACACACAAAACAGTGTTTCCAAGTAAGGTGAACATATACCATACTGTACTCTTTAGGCCTACAGCTTCAGGTAGTACTACAGTTCATATGGGAGTTGGATTCACCAGCAGTACCACTCACTAAGCATACATGTATTGCTTTAGCCTACAATGGGACACCACAGTCGACAACAAGGGACTATGTCACACCGTATGCCATACTACTTTTTCTGCCTAGCAATAGCATACACATCTTTTGCTGGGATCACAGCTAGGACACAAACTACCATGACAGAAACAATTTCACACTAAGCTATCACACCTTTACAGACCTTGCACACATTCACCAACACATTCACCATCACACTCAGTCAACCTCACATAGCAATTATTGCACTAAGTACATGTGTGTGTGCATCGTGTCATAGGTAGGTAATACGCTATTGGCCCTAGGGCCTACAGCAGCCTAGCCATACGCTACCCTGGCCTTTGACACACATGTAATTTAATTTCACTTGCCCCTGTCAACCAGAGACACAGAGGTGATTCCTGGGGTGTATTTCCTATCTCCAAACCAATCATCAGGAGTATTTATGACAACTGCTAATGAGGAGCTTTGTTTGCTATTGATAGGTGGTTTGTTCCAGAGAATGGCATGTCTCTGAGATAGGAATCTATCACTCCAGCATGTGCTGTTTAGTGAGCTGACAAGGTTTAGGGCCCTAGAGCATGTATCTGGGAGGGATTATAATATGTTTACATGGAGGATGCCCAACAGCTATGGGTGTGACATAGCTCTGTATGTTAGGCAGAGGTCACCTCTGGGAAGGCGGTATGCAACACAGTCTAACTGTGGTTTTGTGAGTCGGTCTGCATAGGGCATCTGTTTGAGGCCGGTATTACTCTTTGTGAGGTATGTCTGTAGCCTTTCCAGTTGCTGTAGTTGTCATGTGAGGTACATACCACATGGGGCATTGTACTCTATAATTGGTTTTAAGTGTGATGAGTAGAGGGGAACACTGACCTATATTTCCCTAGATGACACACCTTTTGTGATGATGTGTACCACGTAGACAGATTACATGACTAGTGTGGCACTGTGATTATCAAAGGGGAGGCTACTGTCCACCTGTGTCCCATGTTCCCTTATCACACCTTTGGAGTTAGGTAGACTACCACCTATGTGGTAGTTAATGGGAACACTGTTTTGGCAAGAAGTGATGGCACTGCAGTGTCAACACTGAGCTTCAGTCCATGCCTTGGTCACCAGGCACCTGTCGCAGTAAGTATGACCCCGTGTCTCTCTCTCTCTCTATATATATATATATATATATATATATATATATATATATATATATATATACACACACACACACACACATACATACACACATACATATAAACATCCATTGCTGTACATATAGATGTACATATAGGCACATATACAGTCCAGATTTCATGGTGGGAATATCAATTATGCGACAGTTGTGAGATATACAGTTATGTAATAATATTGCACAGTGTTGTGCAGAATGCATTGAAGGTGTCCTCAGCCCATGTAGCTTTAGCAGGCCTCACTGGCTGCAACACTGCAAAACTGACAAATCATACCCACAGCGTTTAACCACCACATGTCATATACCAGCACTGCATGCAGTTTTCTTTGCCACACATGACAACCTACATAGAAATATGCACATAACAACCTTCAACAACATATATATATATATATATATATATATATATATATATATATATATATATATCCACCCTTCACAAACAGTTGCAGTATGTCCCTTGCCCTATGCACATGTACAGATACATATAGATACATACTGCTGCCACATATGGATGATTCACAGTATGTAGAGTACTCTTCAAAAACATCTACTACATGCCAACAAATACATATGTGTTACATACCTTTTCTTTGTATTTCCCTGTTCTGTCTGTTTTTAAAGGAAATATATATATATATATATATATATATATATATATATATATATATATATACTATATATATATATATATATATATATATATATATATATATATATATATATATATATATATATATTTTTTTTTTTTTTTTTTTTTTTTTTTTTGGGGGTTTCTCTGTCTGTTGATGTTGCTCTTTCTTTTTCTGTGTCTGTCTGTTTCTGTCTCTTTGTCTTTGTCTGTGTCTCTGTCTCTCTCTTGCTCTCGCTCTCTCTCTGTTGCTGCAATGATATTATTGCATGTGTGGACAGAAAGTACAGCCTGCTTTTCTAGGTATCTGCACATGTGCATGTGATGGCCTCTGCACCAGTTGGTGCCCACCATTTAGTAATTGTGTGCAGCCTGCTGTGTGGTAATTGCAGTACTCACTGCCATTGCAGCCCACTGCTATAAAATGCTAAGTTAGGTAGGCGTAGTCCTTTCAGCTTTCCAAAGTGGGGCCAATGTTTGTTTGCTGTGGACACCGTTGTGTCAGTCAGAAGGTTGGTATACTTTTTATATCTGAAGCTAGGGTTGTAGCCAGTGATTTGCATGTTGTACTCAAACCTGAATGTTGCTGCTTCTAGTACACACTTGTCAGTATAGAATTTTACTCACCCCTCCAAATGGTAACACAAGATACATGGGAGTATGTACTTTCTTTTCTAATTAGACAATTAACTGCCATACAAAAGTAGTTATTGCAATGTATTCTTCTGGCACATGAACTGTTTGTGAACTACTATAATGTAAATATTAATTTACTCACTTCTGAACAGTTTGTGTTTTTTTTGTGTTGACATTAGCACAGGCTGCTCAAGACAACTGGACAAATTTCAGTACTGAGTATGCCTACCTACATCCTTGGTAGAGCCTGAATACACAGGTATATTGTTCTTTTGGGTAGGGGTGCAGAAGTACAGAGAGCATTATTTATTATTTTGTGATGTTTATCTTGCTAAACATACAGGGTTGCTGTGTACCTGTTAGTCTATCAAAGCAAGTAGTCTGTCTGCGTAGCTCCCACCTGTGGACATATCCAGATGGTAGCCAGAGGTTAGCCTATTATTCTTTGTCTGTGTACCACACCGGTCTTTTCAGCCTGGAACAATGGCATTATCACAGTTGGTTGCTACCAGTACAGGTCTACATCCTTTGATAGTTCTGTGTTGTACTCCTACATAAGGGTATGCTTGTGGGACTCCTTCCAAAGCTATTTGCAGAGTGTGTAACAGCAGAAAAGCTGATATGCCTGTGTGTGTCTGCCTCTGTCAGGCCTCTGATACACTCAGGTATATATTTGAACAGCCTCAGGGAAAGGTACATATAAGTGAGGTACACCTGTAATATATTACAGACATTAAGTTGAGACTCTGAGAGAATCAGAGCATATGTATTAATATACCTTTTCTGATGTGCAAGCAGTGTCCACTCTTGCTTATTGACATTATTCATTAAGTGCAATTCCCCACTTTTCTGCCTAACGTCAGTACTTTTCAGAGGGATACAGAGGGACACAGCTAACATTTCTTTACGAATCAGGGACATCCCTGAAAATCAGTCACAGTTGGGAAGTATGGCCTCTGCCCTATTCAAATATGCCAGTGTTTATGCTGCTCTGATACTGTGCGGGGTTTGTAAAGTGCTACTGTAACATTATTTTCTGCTAGAATGGCTGGTTCTCTTTTCACAGTCATGTCATGCAATTCCACAACAACTGCTGGTTAAGATCCACAGAACAAGATATGTGTTATGACATTCCTATTTTCCCTTTACATTCACTCATTGTAATGCATGATATATTTATTACAGTACCAACTTGTTGTATGTCTACTGTGGCTTAGTGGTACTTCATGCAGTGTAGTGTATCCAGGGTCTGGGGTTTGAGACTGACAGAGGTGTTTTATTTTGCTGCTCAGCAGAACAAGGGCCCTGCCATACAGAGTGACTAAGGCACTTTTAAGCAGTTGTAAGCGAGTTTGCGCGAGTTTGCATGACACTTAGCAATGCTTAGCTAAGCGCACACAAGCGCACACTCGCGCACATCTGCTAACTACTGCTTAAAAGTGCTTAATCCCGCTAACACCCTCGCTAATTAATTTGAAAGAAAAGAAAATGGGGAGATAGGAAAGCAGTGAAAAAGGGGGCACAAAGAGGGAAAGACAGTAGGGAAACCAGCTCGGGATGTGCAGGACGGGTGTAGGGAAGGTCCATAGCTGCTCATTTCTTTACCAGTAACAGCTGTGCATATATTAGACATTTGGAGTGAAATTTGAAACCTTCCACCCCTGAGAGAGGGCAAAGTATGTTGTACTGCCAATTATAATTATCAGTTTACATGTCCAGTGGACATGTGTGCAAAATGGGCAGCTGTGTATGGGCGCGTACTTTTTTTGTGGGAAAAGATTGCCCTTTTTTTTTTTGCTTTTTCAGGTGAGAGTGGAATGTGAGGTAGAGGAAGTAGGTATATTTGGGGAGGTAGGTTGGGGAGGTAAACAGACAAGACAAACAAGATGCATACATGAGCGGAATATGACGCATGTGGTAGGTGAACACAATTGACAGGGACTGATGTTTGGATATCGCAAGCCTAGGAGCCCACAGATGGCAACAGTGGAACTGAGATCCCCACCCGTGGGCAGTCACCACTGCACCTTCACAGCCCAGAGGGTGGCTGTGCTGGGGGCTGAGTAGGAGGGGCAGGCTCACCCGTGAGTCATGCCACTCGTGCCTCGAGCTGGCATAGAGGATCAGCAACTGAACGCTTGATCTCCCTATGCACCACAGCCTGGACCATTCGGAGGGTGATAGGTAGTCCTCCTCTGGCCACACTTGTACAGGGGGATGAGCCCCATCCCCTGCAGTGCTTCCACCCAAAGGTGGCAAAGGGCCACTGGAGGAGGAGGTCCCGGGATGGGCACCGGACATGCTGGTGTCAGGTGCCATCGCCAGCTGAGGTGGGAGAGGAGGGTCCACTGGGACCGGCCTTCCCATACGTTCTATGCTTAGCAGGATTTAATGACAATATGGGTTAGTAACAGACAACAGCATTCCAAATTAGTTGTAAAAGCATGCAGTAGTATTCCCATTACCCCAACACACAAGAATTCCAACAGTTGAACAGCAAGCATAACACATGCATATTTAGAATAACAGTGGACATTCCAACAGCATGTAGGGTTGATTGGTGGCAACAGGCCACCAAGATTGTGGTATGTGAACAGGGCACATGCATCAAAGTACATGCAGATATTTATAAACCAATAGGACATATGTCCCAACAAAGTTTTTCAGACTACACATACCTATTTATGTGTGGACTGGCATTATTTATGACCAAAAAGTAGGGTGTAAAAAGATCACTCCATTAACAACGTATATATACTTATAACTTTACTCTATATTCCTACTGACTGCAGGTATATATCCCCTACATGTATTATTACACTAGGCAGTGTCCCTTAAATTGTGAAATGGGTTTTGATAGTTGTTTATATACCTGACCTGTATCTGACATACAAACTGTTCAAGATGCAGATGTTACTGCTATGTATTTATATATTTCATTTATATTCATATATCTACATATCTGGCTGTCTTCAGGTGACATTATCAGCTACATTTAAACAGACCCCTACATTTCTAGCAGAACACTGACATTTCTGGGGAACACAATCATAAGCTACTAATGTGCCAGATTAACCTGTACATGCTAGCCATGAACCAACAGTTGAGGACTGTATATATGCTTAAGAGCTACTGGCATTCCCTTCATCCACTTTATATGGACATACCCCAGTGTGGATTGGCAGCACTTAATACAACTGTACTATTTCCATAATGCAAGGGTGCAACAACATATCAAAGAAAGTGACACGGACACAGTCCAGGAATTATACCTTTATTAATTACATTACATACTTTTGTAGTGGCTCTCTCATTCATTTCATATTTTGGTGCATGCAGAATACTTTTATTCCAGACTTATTATACCTTTATTAATGGGTTACAACACTTTTTCACACTCTCTCGCTTATTTTATATTACAATACATGCAGAGACTTCATTCAAGACTTATTATACCTTTATTAATGGGTTACAACACTCTTTTTCAGGCTCTCTCACTTATTTTATATAACAGGACATGCAGAGAAGTTATTCAAGACTTATTAGACCTTTATTAATGGGTTGCAACACTCTTTTTCAGGCTCTCCACTTATTTTATATAATAATACATGCAGAATAATTACTAACCTGCCTGGTGGTGCAGCCTTAGCAGCCTATCTGCATAGGCTTGCCGATTCGAAGCATGGACACCTGCAGCTGTGAAGTAAATGAAGGGATATTGAGACATACCTATCCATTATATAGATTACAATAGCATTTCTTACATACTTCATTCCTTGGCTACCTAATCAGTAGTGGGGCATCGCGCATGTCACGGGCCTCCTGTATCCATCGGATCAGTTGGTCTTGCTTCCATCTCTTCAGGTCTGTATGGTGGTGACGGACCTGCTCACCAGTCTGAGGGACACCTGTGGCACTGGTGAGATCATGAGCTAACCAGTTCCAAGCCTCTGCTTTGTTCTCCATCCCTTGAAACTGGCCCTGCAGGATTCTTGACTCATGATGGTGGACAAGGAGCCAAACCACGTATTTTGACTCCTCGATGCCTTACCGTTGCGCTCGAAAGTGAGTACCCTCTCCAGCACCAGCCATTCTGACTACAGATGGGAGCTACAACCAGTTATGGTGAGTATTCCCACCTATGGAGCTTAAATATGCCTAATTTCCCGCACTTATTTGTGATTGGCCGTTTTTGAAAATTCTCAGCTAACAGCAAACCTGCTTAGCAATGGTTAAACTTCCATTTATAAGTATATGTATGTTAACAGTGCATGTTTATGCTAAGCTGTCATGGCTTAGTGGTTCAGTACTTTGATTATGGTGCACAGTGTTCCAGGTTCGAGCCTTGTCATTGCTTTTTATTTTACAACTGTCCAGACAGGCTAGGGGGTGTGGCTGTGTTTAGGTGACTTTGCTCAACTTTGCTCTACGTTGTTCCACGTTGCCCGGCGGTGCGCTGGTTTGCAGAGTGCGCAGCTTCACGCAAACCTATTGCGCTAGGTAAAGTGCTGCTTAGCTATGGGCAACTATATTGAGCTGGGTACAACGCTGGTTAGCTATGGGCAACTATATTGCACTGGGTACAATGCTGCTTAGCTATGGGCAATTATATGTCAATATCCTTAATGCTGCTCACCTTCTTATATTTATATATATACATTTTGTTGACTAATACATAGGCCATTTCAATGCTTTTTACTAAAATTTCATTCATATATGTGAGGAATTATTTTATATAGTAATTTAAAACATAAAATAGAAAGGGGATTGGTGGAACTAGAACCGGGAATGCCTCCTCTTTGTGTGAAGGCTCTACCACTATGCTACTGCTATTTGGCTTAATTTGCATAAACAGTTCTTATTATGCTCTTCAATGTCGAAATTGCTAACTGTAGCTAAGCAATGCGCACACCAGCGCAAATACGGGCAGCTATATCAGGAATTATAAAAAAAATAAATAGTTTACATTTTACAATTACAAAGGGGTTTAGTATGTGGGGATGTGTAGTGTTTGCTATGTGTACATTTCAGCGGACTCGCTCATTGCACTTGTCATTTTCACATTTATATAGCTGTAGTGGCGTGGATAGTTGGACTGCTCAGCAGTCCGACACACCCCCTGCAGTCTTACATGCTCTGTGTTAGCCTTCCAGTTGAGTCAGAGCGCCCTCTTGAATATGCATGGCACTCTGATGTCTTCCTCTTAAGACTGCCGTTTCTGTGTAAGACTTATTTAATCTTACACGGAGGATTAGTGAATCCCTGCCCCTGTATGATTTATCATGGACTTCATGACACAGAAACTGTTGACTAATACTGGGTGAATAATGTAACACTAAAGGAAATATACAACTTTTGCTGTTCACACATGAGGCCACAGGGAAATCATGGAGAACCCATCCCAGTGGGAAGAAATAGCCAGGGGAATTGTTATAGCTAGGCTTGTATAGGCCCTATGGCCGATAGTCTAGTACCAACCTATGAACCTATGTATGTTAGTTGCAGTTACATTTTAGAGACCCACAGGAGATATATTAAGGGAATGACAGTCCTCAGCTTCCAGAATATTATATCAGTTTCTAAATGCAATGCTACAACATGCAATCAAGCATATCTCTTACCCACAAACCACCACTGGAGAGAGAGAGAGAGCAAAAACTATGCAGGATTTTTATACAACAGCACACTTTCTTGACATTTGGGGGGCAATAGATTGCACACGCATAGAAATAAAATCCATCTCAGTGATCAGGGAAGGAGATACATCAACAGAAAAGATAGAACTCCATAAACACTCAGGTTGTCTGTAATGCCCAAGGGACCATCTACAATATCTGAGCAGGTAACCCAGGCAGTTTTCATGACTCACACATATGACACACCTGCAAAATGTACATAAGGTTTGCTAGGGGTGACTTTCCACAATGGATTCTAGTGGGGGAATGCAAATTATGCCCTGAAGCCATGGCTCATGAAACCCATGAGAAACCCACACAGCCCCACCAAACAAGGTTATAATGATGCCCAAACTCAAATTAGAAGTGTCATAGAACATGTATTTGGCTTGCTCAAATGAAGGTTCCAGTGTCTAGACAGCTCAGGAGGTGCACCACAGAACGACCCAGCTACCTCTGCCAAAATACTTACAATATGTTCCATGTTGCACAATATCATTCTCAAGAGACAACTTCAACAGGGACAACTTGGAGCAGGACCACAGTTCCTAATACCACAGGCAAGGTCAGCAGCTGTAGCAGATACAGATGAGGAGTCTGAGAAAGAACAACCAGTGGCAGATGCGGCCGGCAGACATAGACTTGCACAGTATGGTATGAATCTGACTAAGAGTCAAAGGAAAGCACACACACTAAACACCTAAAAGACACATGGCTGACAATGCCTGAAAATATGCACAACCTTTACTTAGCCATGTAATGTTTGCATTATTTTAGCATCAGATAGAGGCAACCCAACCACCCCAAGCAGAGTTCTCACATATCATTAATACAAGTGCAAGTCAAGAACCTGTATAGAAGAAACAATGCAGTTATGTAAATGATTACTGTGTTATGCAAATTCTCATATATCCCTAAGGTGATATGTGTCCCAGGTGTACATTAATTCTCATATGTCACTAAGGTTATATATATCCCAGGTGTACAGTAATGTCAGTAATACCTTATGACTGATGTTTGCAATACGCAGCTATGGATTTTGCCCAGTAATGTGCATAAGGCCTTTCAGATGGCCACTGTATATAAACCAGTGAGTATGTCAAAGGTAGTAAATTTGCAAAACTATAATAGTAAGCAAGACTTAAACATCTACTTTGACTGCATGAGTAACAACAGTAACACAAAAACAGTGAGGGTCAACAGTTTCAGAATTAATCACACACAACTGATTATGAACTCTGAATAAAAGCATTTATTATTTTATATAGTTTAATTAAAGGAAGGTTCTGAGTAAGCAAGCATTAGATATCCACTCTGTGCATCAGACATATATGCAACCCAAAGTCACAAAGAAATGTGCAAAGGGTAGGGGTCAATCATCATCACTTGCACAGGGTGAGGGTTGGGAGTAACAGGAGGACAAGAATGATACCAAAGTAGTGCGTGTGTGCAAGTAAAACAAAAAATTATTCTTTATGTATAAATTTTGCAGGGCCAGTAGAAAGATGTTAATCAGTCAACAGCACTGCTTTGATAAGTAGAGAGTGCGAAGGAGGTGGTATGGGCAAGTGTTTGTTAAATGTGTGTGTGTGTGTGTGTGTGTGTGTGTGTGTGTGTGTGTGTGTGTGTGTGTGTGTGTGTGTATGTGTGTGTCTGTATGAGCACAATCAAATACTGTGCTAACAATACACCTTGGCATCTTGGGCAGGTGTGAGCTGTTTATAGTAGACTAGTCAGTTCAGTGTCTTCTCCCACAGTCAAGACAACTAACACCGCCGGAAGTTGCACTGCATGTTCCATGGACCTGGTTAGATTTTAGGATGTTACCTTACTGTGACATATGTCTATTGGACAAGCTATCATCACAGTCGTGTCCAGGACCATGACTATGTGGCCTACCACAACTGGGAGTGGAGACTGCAATCACTGATGGAGCAGTGGAAGTAGTGTCACTATGGGAGCAGAATCTTGCATGGCCATGTTTGCTAATACCAGATGATGTAGCAGCTCTACAGTCACATGGATTGTGACTCACCCCAGCAGACATTCCATTACAGACACTACCCAATCCAGTTTGTTATTCATCCTCCACAAAGGAGTCATCCACGTAGTTCAGGCAGTCCCACAAGTCAGAATGCACAATGTTTAGTACTTGCAGTATCTCTTCTGTGGAAAGGGCCTGTGCATCTATGATGGTTCTACACATATGTTGTGTGGTATCTACTGACACACCAACATCAGAAGCAGGGTGGAAAGCAGGCCTCCTTCAAGCACCTCTAACAATGCTCTTGTGAGGCACATCACCCTCTTGATGGCTATGGGGAGAATCAACTAGTTCTGCAACTGAGTAACCATGCTACCCTGATCAACTGTGTCTCCCTCAACCTCTCCTACTTCTGAGGTTCCTGTGTCATGGGTATGCATAGGAATACTGACTGTGTCCAAAATAAGGGATGGACATGCTGGAGGTACAACCTCTATGTCAGACTGACTCTCTGAACCACCGGACTGTGCCTCTTCATTATCAACATCATCATCAAAGGCTACCATTACTCTGACATCAGGCAGCAACAGTTCCAGAGTGCCACTGGCATATCAGCTATGATAGGAAGTGAGGAAAAAAAATAAAAGAGAATAAACAACGATGAAACCAATGTTATGTGAAACATATGTTACAACTTAAAAGATGCTAATGCAATGAAATCACATCACTTTCATTTACACATGCATCTGTCTTTTGGATATTAATAAGAATACAGAAGGTGTGATTAACATGTGCAGGTGGTCATGCAACAATAGAGCCAGCTATCCCTACATATAAAAAAGAGACATAAAACAGGGATGATGTGAGACAAACAAATGTCAGAAGAAACAGAAGATAATAATTGCCTTTAAAGCTGCAGAATAAGACACAAATCATAGAAATCATTACTGTTCACTGGATTATCCCCCATTCCCCCTCCTTGTCCCGCTCCAGGTGTCTGTTCTATCCTCCCATGTCTCTTTCTGTCTGTCTCACTCTTTCTCCCTCTCTCTCTCTCTCTCTCTCTCTCTCTCTATATATATATATATATATATATATATATATATATATATATATGGGAAATGATAATTAATCGACCCTTTGTAAGCGAAATGTTACAACGTCGAAACCTCAGAACAGTGATTTTTTTTTCCAAGGGAAAAATTGCTGTTCCAAAATAAAAAACAAAAAAAACTTTAAAACATTACATAATGTGGGGGTCTTCACCCCCCACACCCCCCTACTTAAATATACCAACTCCGAGATCACACTACAGTGCCAAAAATGGCAAAGTAGCAAAAGCAGCCAAGCAAATTCTTTCCCAGGGAAAGAATTCACTGAAAAGCCGCATAGCTTGTTTGCCTTTTCGCTCTTCTCGGTTCGGTCAAACTGCATCATTCGACAAACTGCATCTGCGATCCCATAATAGGGAACCTATATATATATATATATATATATATATATATATATATATATATATATACATATATATACATATATATACTTATATATTATAGACACACATATAACATACATATATGTATGCAATGACAATAGTTGGGTTGTCTTCCATATCAGTCCCATCATCAAGGACTCTGTCTAGTCCCTGTACTGAGCTGTTGGGATCTCTGACAGTGGACAGGAATGCCTCTGTTTCGGTCAGTGGTGGCTAAGTAGAAGGACCCCCCTGCCATATGTGTATTAGCAGTGCAGTGGTGCAGCGGTTAAAGTTGTTGCCTCATAGCAAGAGGTTCTGCAGTTCAATTATCAGCTGGGGTGCGTTCTGTGTGGAATCTCCATGTTCTCCTTGCATTTGTTTGTGTTTCCTCTGGGTGCTCTGGTTTCCTGCCACAATCCAAAGACATGCATCTGGAGCATTTCTCTCTGGGCCTCCACTGAAAAATGAGTTCTGTCCCATGTAGACTTTCCTGGTACACAAATGTTAAATAAATAAAACAATTGCAGCTGCATAATAACTGGCTTCTGGAATTGTGTCACTGGTCTTTTGTTTTATTTGGGGATAGGTATGTACATATACATGGCCTTCCCCTGCATTCATATCATTCACCACTTGGTCCCAGACATTTTCGTGGGAGGACATATCACCCCAGCCTTTCTCTAAGAGGAATGAACCTTGCTGATCTAGGATTTGAAGGGGTACATCATTCTCTGTATCCATGTATGATAGTTTACAGGGTACAGAAATCTTGGGAGCGATAGTCCTGCATGACAGGCAACAGGGGTTGGGACGGTGGCCTAATGGTTAAGGCATTTGCCTTACAAACACAAGGTACAGGGTTGAACCTCACAAAGGATAAATGGCTAGGCTTAAAATGGCCCAAAGGGGCAGTTAGCCTAGTACTAATCTATGAACATAATAGTAAAGAAGAAATCAATAAGTAGAAAAACAAAAGATGGTTAAACACAAAAAAATATGAGTATCCATCCCACACACAGACACAAATAAAAACTATGACTTATTTTCAGTACACACAGCATAATACAATCCTCCCACTGCAAAACAAAGAACTTGATAAAAAATTCATAGGAGGACTAACATTTATGTCACTTTGTAGTACACTGAAACATTAAAAAATAAATGTACACCTGTCAAGGAAAAATGTTAACATTTTGGTCTGATATGCACTTCTGTGGAGGTCAGGTAGGTTCACATCCAAGCCTGAAATAAATTGTCACTGCTAATGACAGAAATCAAGACCTTGGTAATAATTAACACAACAGTCTTCTGAACAAAGTGGTCAGCTTTCAGGATTGAAAATTCCATTAAACTGTCATCATTATGTGGAAAAATACTTCAAGGTCAAGAAATAACTGTGGCATACATGCCCATGCCAACAGCTAATGAGACTAATGCAGACAGTACAACAATATTGTGAAATGCAAACCATAAGGTTTAAATACATAAATGTGTTTAAAACAGCAACCTACTTTTGCAGCAAGTCAATTGTTAAAGAAGAAAACAGTTTGCAAACAAGTTGCTGTAAGTAGCAGTATTGAGTTCTCTGGAACAAAACAATGTCCCCTACTACAATACAAGTTCCTTACTGCATAATTACCTTTATATAGTGCAGATTCAGCCCTCTCAGCATGTTGAATATATAAATGAAGTGTGGAATCATTAGCATTCATGAATTCCAAAATCTTCACTAAGCAGTGGGAGTGTAGGTATGGTGTAAGGACCAACATGACTGCATGCAAATGCCCTACTTCTGCAATGATGAGTGCTGAGAAATGTTACCTACTAAATGCTTGCAAGTGAGAATGATCTAACTGCAGTATCAATCAGGGAGTGTCAGAGAGAAGGGCCTTACAAGAAATTTTGCGACTACCATTGACTGATTTAGGAGAGCAGCATTACTAACATTGACAAGAATTATTTTTGAGAACAGTTTCTGCCTCTGAATACAATTGTGTCTGGAATTCTAAGGAAGTACATTACTCACTGAAACATATATAAACTGCAATGCAAAGTACATAGCAATCACGTTAGGGAAGTATAGATATAGGAATGATGTTCACAAAAAAAAAAAAAAAGAGATGCAATGTTCACAATTTTTCTTATTGTGTGAGGAAAGATGAATCTTCCCTGTTGCCAGTATCACAGTCGTCCACACATCTAACTGCAAAGTACACAGGACAAAGGTCAATACTTATTGCTGTTCAACCTTTTATATCAGTTGATACAATGTCACATACTGAGTACAGCTAACCTCTCTATCTTCACAATATACTTTTCATGTGGCATATACTGATAAGAATCTGAACAGTGTCTTCCGAATGCCCTGGTGTTCTTGGGCTCTAATCCACAGATGGCATTGCCTGTGTGAACATAATGATGTTTAATGAGAATCTGTTTATCCTGAAACAAAAATAAAGCTGAGAAAATATCAAAATTATGCATTTTAACTATTTGTTTTATAATGCTTTTCCCTATTTCAGCACTTTATTTTTTTTTCACTTCATCATTTACACACCATTTGAATTTTGCAATGGAAAAAAGTGAAACAATTGAATTTAGGCTGCTTTCTGTAGTACAAATAAGTTTGGTGGCAGTGTGTGGGTGTCAGCACTCTTGATAGTAATTCATGAAGAAAATGCATTCACTGGGCACATTTTCTTGTAGTACAATGTATAAGTGCAGTAAGCTTAATAAAAAAGACAGCTGATGTAGGGTTTGATGCCAGGTAAGCGGTGATTTTACAGAGGCTATGTCTGAATACATATTTACATACATTCTGTAATACTGTGTTGTTTAAAATTCAACTATTCTCAGTATTGCTAACAACATGTTAACCATTGTCTTTCCATGTTAATGTTATTTAGCATTAACTGCATTTCTGATAATTTGAGACACAAATAAAATTGTTGATGCATCAAGGAGAAGTGAGAAAGATGATATTGTCACTGTAATACACATCTTGCTCTGGTTATTGCTAGTTAAGTTTAAGTTTTCATTTCAGCAGTTTGCCTCTGTCAATTAATGCATTTTGCTAATGCTGTTTGCATTTGCTCTCTGCTTAGCAGCAAGCAAATAGAGATCATGTCCTAAGGAAAAAAGTGAGAACTTTAATTTAGGATGCCTTCTGTAGCACAAACCAGCCTCGAGCCAGTATGCAGATGTCAGCACTGTGGATAGTACTTAGTGAATAAATTTCACTTCTCAGCTAACTATTCCTGTGGTACAAGGTAGATGTGAAGTGAAATGAGAGATGTAAGACCAGTGATGCAGAGACTGAATTCAGTTAATAGATAATTTATACAGAGAGCGTAAGAATTAGATTGTGTTGTATAAAACTCAACTATTCTCAGCATTATTACTGCATGTGAGCTTTTGTTTGCCTGCTTTCACTTTATTTCACATTAAGTGATAATGTGTGCCACCAATTACATTTCTGATCTTACAAGATTTGAGAAGGATGGATGTGTCAGTTGAATGCACTTCTTGTTCTATCCATTCGTAGGTAACTCCATTAATTAGATTCATTTCACTGTCTCCTTTTATTTTCCTCTGTCATTATTTTTTCCTAATATCTTTTGTATTTGCTCCTCACTCAGCAGTACACAAACATAGTTTACCACCTAAGGTAAAAAGTGAAAATTGACTTTAGTTTGCCTTCTGTAATGCAAACAAGCCCAGTTGGCAGTGCACGGCTGTTAGGAATTGAGATAGCACCCCAGAGCACTCAAAATTACAATACCTGTAATTAGCATGTTCGTGAGTAAGTTATCCTTTGGCATTAACAGTTCATCAGCAATGTTTAATATTTTCACATTTATTTTTTCCTGCGTTCAATTCCCAGGTGGTGCTACCCAATCATACTTGAGTCTAAGTCCCAACATGCCAATATGTCACAAGTTATACAATACTTCCTCAAACAAACCATGATTATAATCAACATCATAAGGCATATCGGTGTTTAACACTGGAATATGTCACAAGATTTTGAGCATCGCACATGGCCAAATCTCAATATCATTTTTAACACCTTTAACACCTTCTGTGCTTTTTGATGTACTCATTAGTAATGTATCTGGCAAGACATTGCTGTGATTTCAGTTTCACAAATGCAGTTAGCAAGGCTGTATATCTTTTCACATAACTGTTAGACATGAGATTGGGCCTCAGTTAATATTCATATTTCTGGCTTGACTGCTGCAGACATGGCTGGTGACATTAGAGATGCTGTGCCATTTAGAGCACAAAGGTGAGGTGTTGAGGAGTCCAGGATTGTTGTGGCACTCTTTCTGAAGTGCTACAGCTGGAGACTACTGAGGAGGAATATACAGGATCTCAGCATAAAGCTGAGGCTTGGAATAGGTAGGCCAAGACTGTCACCATTGCAAATGGAATCCCATGCACTGGGTGCAATGTTTTTACCACTACACTGACATGAAAATACGTAAGAGGGACTTTTTAAGCTGATGGATGTATGAATTTAAAACTCCAACCACTCCTTAGCTGTGTAAATCACTGAAACCTTAATTCACTGAAACACATTTCACTGAAAGTTATATATGGCCTTTTCCCCACTGTAGTGTGACCCTGGAATTAGTATATATAGTAAGGTGGGGTATGGGGGGCACCCCCCCACATTGGGAGGTATGGGGGGCGTATCTCCCCACATAGTTTGGATATATATTAAGTTTACAAAAGAGTTTATTGAAATTGCAAGTATCCATGTGTATAGTTCAAAATATTTAATATGTGTATATATATATATATATATATATATATATATATATAGGGCTATGTCAGAAGATCATGTTTTCAAATACTCAAAATTCATATGCTCGAGACCATATGATCAAGTTTCTGAAAACTCGAACTTTAAAAAAAAAAAAAAAACACAAAAAAGCCCAAAATCTGCCTTTTATCCATTTCACCCTCAAACCTCCTGCAAATTATATATACCAGCTCTGAGATCACACAACAGTGGGCACAAGGATAATTTCCCAATCCTCACTGTACCGTGATCTCCATTCAAAGTACAGTTCTCCGAACCACACTTTCCCCATAGACCATAACTTCAGATTTACACTTCTCCGAAACAGCACTTTGCCGAAACAGCTGCACCACCCCCACTCCCCCTGTTAATTATATATTCTAACTCTGAGATCACATTACAGTGACAACAGTATATTTGTTCATACATACTGCAGTGCGATCTTAAAGGGCTGTTTTGAAGAAGTCTAAATTTGGAGTTATGGTCTAGGCAATATGTAGTTCGGAGAACTATATATATATATATATATATATATATATATATATATATATATATATATATATATATATATATATATGTATGCATACACACACACACACACACACACACACACACACACACACACATATATATATATATATATATATATATATATATATATATATATATATATATATAGAGAGAGAGAGAAAGAGTGGATATAAAAAGAGTACACACCCCTGTTAAAATGAAAGGTTTTTGTGATATAAAAAATGAGGCCACAATAAATCATTTCAAAACATTTCTCACCTTTAATGTGACCTATATCCTGTACAATTCAATTGAAAAACAAACAAATCTGTTAGGGGAAAAATATAAAAAAATAAAAAAAAAAAAATACAATAAGCTGGTTACATAAGTGTGCACACCCTTAAACTAATACTTTGTTGAAGCACCTTTTGATTTAATTACAGCATTCAGTCTTCTTGGGTAGGAGTCTATCAGCATGGCACATCTTGATTTAGCAATATTTGCCCGCTCTTTCTCGCAAAAGTGCACCAAATCTGTCAGATTGTGAGGGCATCTCTTGTACACAGCCCTCTTCAGGTCACCCCACGGATTTTCAATTTGATTTAGTTCTGGACTCTGCCTGGGCCATTCCAAAACTTTAATTTTCTTCTGGTGAAGCCATTGTTTTGTTGATTTGTATGTATGTTTGGGGTCATTGTTGTACTGAAAGGTGAAATTCCTCTTCATCTTTCTTGCAGATGCCTGAAGCTTTTGGGGCAAAAGTGACTAGCATTTGGAACTGTTCATAATTCACTCCACATTGACTAAAGCTCCAGTTCCAGCTAAAGAACGGCAACCCCAAAGCATGATACTGCCACCACCATGCTTCACCGTGGGGATGGTGCGCTTTTGGTGATGTGAAGTGTTGTTTTTGTGCCAAACATACCTTTTGGAATTGTGGCCAAAAAGTTCAACCTTGGTCTCATCAGACCATAAAACATTTTCCCATATGCTTTTGAGATAATTGATGTATTGTTTTGCAAATTTTAGCTGGGCCTGGATGTTTTCTGTGCAAGACCAGGTATATATATATATATATATATATATATATATATAAATATATATATATATACATATATATATATATATATATATATATATATATATATATATATATATATATATATATATATGTATATATAGATATATATATATATATATATATATATATATATATATATATATATATATAAATATGTATAAATATATATATATATATATATATATATATATATATATATATATATATGGTCTATGTTGTTTGCATCTTGCATCCATCTTGCAACCCTGCCCCATAGTCCAGACATATGGAGAATACGGGAGATTGTTGTCACATGTAGTACACAACCAGAACTTGCCAGAAATTCCTGCAACTCCTTCAGTGTTGCTTTAGGTCTCTTGGCAGCCTCCCAGACCAATTTTCATCTTGTCTTTTCATCAATTTTGGAGGGACATCCAGTTCTTTGCAATGATACTGCTGTCCTGTATTTTCTACTCTTTATAATGACTGTCTTCACTGCGTTCCATGGTATATCCAATGCTGTGGAAATGTTTTTGTTCCCTTCTCCTGACTGATACTTTTCAACAATGAGTTCCCTTTGATGCTTTGTAAGCTCTCTGCGAACCATTGCTTTTGCTGTAGTAAAACTGAGTAAATGTCAGGAAAGTACTACTAGGACAGCTGAACTTTATTTGGGGTTAATCAGAGTCTCTTTAATTGATGGCAAGTGTATACCCAAGAAGACTGAGTGTTGTAATTCCATCAAAAGGTACTTCAACAAAGTATTAGTGTAAGGGTGTGCACACTTATGCAACCAGCTTATTGTACATTTTTTATTTTTTATATTTTTTCTCCTAACAGATTTGCTTGTTTTTCAAATGAATTGTACAGGTTATAGGTCACATTAAAGGTGGGAAAATGCTTGAAATGATTTATTGTGGTCTCATTTTTTTTGTATCACAAAAACGTAGCATTTTAACAGGGGTGTGTACATTTTTTATATCCAGTATCTGTGTGTGTGTGTGTGTGTGTGTGTGTGTGTGTGTGTGTGTGTGTGTGTGTGTGTGTGTGTGTGTGTGTGTGTGTGCGTGTGTGCATGGGTCCCCTTCAGAATTTCGAATCTCAAAACTTCGAAACCCATATGATCGAAGACCATACGTTTGAAGTTTTAAAACTTCGAAATTCTGAACGGGGATCGGCATACAGCATGGACTGGGAGATTTCCCTTGTCCTCGCTGTACTGCGATTTTGGAATTGGTATATTTAAGTTTCAGGTAGTGCGGGGGGGGTTGCAGGGGGGCTTGCCCCCCTACTATACACAGCTTATTTTTTGTTTGTGTTTTGCAGGTCTACTGCACATTTTCGAACATTCAAATGTTTGATCATATGGTCTCGGCCATATGGAATTCAAACATTTGAACATTCGATTATGTGAAGTAGTCCCATATCTATCTATATATATATATATATATATATATATATAGATATATATATATATATATATATATATATATATATATATATATATATATATATATATCTAGGTTTACTATCACAATGCTGACGTGCAATTGCACGGCTATGAAGTATTCAAACAACAGATGTTCGAATACTTCATAGTTACTTGAGTGATGTGAGCGAACATTATCATTGCGAATTGACTGTGCATTCGCAATTATAACGTTCGCTCATGTGAGGGGATTGCGGTACAGTGTGGTTAGGGAAATACATCCCTTTCCTTACAGTAGTGCGATCTCGGAGTTGGAATATTAAGTTGGGGGGTGTGGGGGGTGCAGGGGGGCTTGCCCCCCTGCATAACTGTGAGTTTAGGCTAGTTAGGTAGGGAGTTACGGGACAGGTGGGAGTGCTGTGTATTGTCGGAAATGTCGCGACATTTCGACAATACAACTGTTGACATTAGGGATATACGGAAATGTTCATTTCCGATGTTTACTTTAGAAAATTCAGACACGTTTTATTCTGAGTTTCGAATTTATGATAGTAAACCATATATATATATATATATATATATATATATATATATATATATATATACACATATATCTATGTATACACACCCACACCCTCTCACACACACACACACACACACACACACACACACACACATATATACAGAGAGAGAGAGAGATAGGTACATATTCATTTTATACTGCACAGCTGCAGCAGAAATTGCAGAAAACAATGAGGCACATCAGGAGAGACTAACTCACCTCAGAGAGGCACAGGTAAGTTTACATCTGTTCTGATTACAAGGCAATGTAGTCTTTTTAGCCCATCACTGTATATTGTCTTGAGCAGGCATACATTTTAACTTTTATATCAAGAATAAATGTCTGCTCCAATAGCTGTTGGTCATTGCATTAGGCAATGAGTACATCTGATTAATTATATGTAGCTGCAATACCCACAAACAAATATTTTTGTTTTTACAGAATAATATTTATAAGATATTTTAACTTCAATACTACATGGCATTAATAATTCAAAATATTTGCAAATGCAGTTATTACATTAGAAAGCGGATATCTGACATGGCAGAGTGAAATACAGGATTCTGTTTCTCATACTCTACCATTGTGATTGATTGATTTTAAGACACATTCATGCCTTCCCATCATATCTGGATGAGGCTAAGGTGTATATATGTATGTCTCATTTTGATTCATGTATTGAAATAATTATGTAATACGACATGCTATTGATCCAGTTCTCTCTTTTTTGTCTCCCATACCCTTTATCTCTTCTTTTTTTAAACATTGCTGCTGAAATCAAATAGACCATAAGGGCAGGGGAGGGTAGACGGACCATTGGACTTAGACCCACCACACCCACCATCGCAGGTGGCTGTTGTGGCACCACCAAAAGCAGCAGAGACACCCAGCAAATCAGGGCCACAGCCTGTCAGTGTTTCCTCCACAACTCCTGCCCTGGTTTCCCAGTTCAGGTAGCTCTGCCTTGGCTGCTCGTGCAGTAGTACCCTCCAGGAGCAGTAACAGTAGTGGAGGTGGCAATTTTGCCATGCATCAGGAGCTGACAGTGCTGGTGGAAAATATTATATAGAGGGTCCTCAATGCCTGAATCAGCAGGGTTGGAAACATCCTGTGTCATATTGCTAAAATGATGCCACATCTTCCACTGACCATGGCAACTGAAACAGGAGACAATGATGACAGTTCTGGGAGTGATCACTAGATTCTCACTGTTCTCAAGCCAGATGTGGGTGCACTTCTGAGGTCCCCTGGCTTTCCCCAATGATGGCATCACCCAACCTTTTCTATCACCATCCCTGTTGGTCTTGTATGCCCTGTATATCTGCACCTGTTACCTAACCTACCCTGTGCATCTGACCCTATCATTCATAAGCACCTTACATAACATTCCATTCTCTCTCAAAAAAAAAAAGAAAAAATGGGCACCTGTCTCACAAAAATAACTACACTCCATATATAGCTCTCCACTTCATCCACATGTCATCTTGACAAACTTGATTTGGTCCAATTGGCTATACAGCATTATGCTGTTGTAGTCATTCTTCCATGGTGTGGTGACTCCCCAAAGCATGAAATTGAATGTACAATAGTACATTTATATTGTAAAGAGATAAATAGCTATGGTGCTCTCCCACCACCCTTTTCCAGTTCCTGTATTTTTTCACTCTGTCACCCCAATTTTCACCATTCTCTTGACCCCTTTTTTGCACATTTAATCTGGTCAAAAAATAGAATCAGACACAACAAACATGGACAGCAATGGCTCATGGAAAAGTCTTCACTATCTGTGTTCAGTATTTGCACAGGGGTTGGTTTAGCACACCAGTGTTTGGTGCCAGAGCCATGGGCTCAAGCTCATTGCCAAGAAATGTAGTTATCTACTTTGGGGAAAAACATGTACCTGTGAATTTCCACATTGGTGGCAGTACACTAAACACTGAAAGTGAGATAAGGAGACTTAGGGACACAGGTGGACAGTGGTCTCACCTTCAATAACCACATCACCACAACAGTCAGGAAATCCTTCTGTGTGGCACACCTAATCACTAAGAGCTTTTCATCCAGAAAAAAAGAGGTTATTGTCCCACTGCACTCATCCCTCATTAGACCTATTATATAATACAATGCACCATTTGGTATGTACTTCTCAAGACATTTGCAACAACTGGAAAGGCTACAGTAATACCTCACTAAAAGAATCACAAGCCTAAAGCAGATGCCCTTTGCTGACCATCTAAAAAACTCCACCTATACACTGCTGCATATTGTCTACTCAGAGGCAATCTCTGCTTAACATACAAGGCCATGTCAAACCCAGAGCTGTTGGACATGCTACACTTAAAGAAAATCCCTCAGAGACACATGCTCCAGGGATCTAAACCTTGTCATCACAATGAACAAAACATGCTGGAGGGATAGGTTCCTAACCCAGAGACTCCCCAGACTCTGGAATAGACTGCCCATAGGTTCATAGGTTCTTAGGTTCATAGGTAGGTACTAGGCTATCAGCCCTAGGGCCCATACAAGCCTAGCCAAAAAATGTACCCTGGCTTTCGCCACCCAAGAAAATTATTTTCCTGTGCCCCTGTCGAGCAGAGCCACAGAAGTGATCCCCGGGGTGAATTTCCCATTTCCCATCCAATCATCAAGATTTTTCTTGAAGAGTGCTAATGAGGATCTCTGTTTGACATAGATAGGTAGTCAGTTCCAGAGTATAGGAAGTCTCTGGGACAGGAATCTATCCCTCCAGCATGTTCTGTTTACTGTGGTGACAAGGTTTAGGTCCCTAGAGTGTGTAGCTCGGAGGGATTGGGATTTCTTTAAGTGGAGCATTTCCAACAGTTCTGGGTTTGACATAGCTTTGTATGTTAGGCAGAGATCGCCCCTGAGTAGGTGATATGCGATGGAGTAAATCTGCAGTTTTTTGAGACGGTCTGCATAGGGCATCTGTTTGAGGCCAGTAATCCTCTTTGTGAGGTATTTCTGTGGTCTTTCCAGTTGTTGTAGATGCCTTGTGAGGTACATACCAAAAGGGGCGTTGTACTCTATAATGGGTCTAATGAGTGATGAGTAGAGGAGAACAATGACCTCTTTTTTTCTGGATGAGAATCATTTTGTGATGAGATGAGCCACGTAGAAGGATTTCCTGACCACTGTGGCGATATGATTATCAAAGGAGAGACTACTGTCCACCTGTGTCCCAAGGTCTCTTATCACATTTTCAGCAGTAAGTAGACTACCAGCTATGTGGTAGTTCATGGGTACAGAGTTTTTACCAAAGGGGATGACAATACACTTTTTGGCATTGACCTTCAGGCCATGGCTTTGACATCAGGCATCTGTCTCAGTGAGGCCCTTTTGTAGTTTGTCCACATCATTAGGAGTTTCGATTATGGCTCCTAGTTTGCAGTCATCTGCAAACTTTGTTAGCCAAAGACCTTCCGTGTTGGCCTGCACCTCAGAGAAGTAGATACCAATCAGGAGAGGACCCAGGACTGAACCCTGTGGTACTCCACTTGTCACTGGTCTGATGTCGGATTTGGAATCCGCTACTTTCACAGTGTGGGTTCTGTCCGTGAGCCAGTTGGCAACCCATCTTGTGACATAGGGATTTATACCTAGTTTAGTGAGCTTATATATAATTCCATACATGTCAAACAGAGTGCCTCTTTGTACCTCTTCAAAAAGAACCTTGATGATTGGATGGGAGATAGGAAATTCACCCCGGGGATCACGTCAGTCACCCTGCTAGACATGGCTTCAGGGAAGTAAATACTGTGGGGAGAAATAGCCAGGGAGTTGTTATGGCTAGGCTTGTATAGGCCCAAGGGCTGATAGCCTAGTACCAACCTATGAACCTATGACAGTGAATGTCATATTGCAAAGCTGTAGTTTCTAATTTTAGCTGAAGTAGTATGCTTACTTTCACACACATGCTTAAATCTATTATTGCTAAAGGAATACAGAGTAAAGGCAGACTAAAGGCAGTACAGTGAAACAGTTACTGTAACAGTTCTTAGGCTGTTGGGTGTAATGAACTACAAGTTTCTATGTGTTTTTTCAGATAATTCCTCTGTTTCAAGTCTGATTTTTTATAGTGTCAAGTGTGTGATTATAGGACAAATTATTATTCCATGTCATTTTATATTCCTATCACATAGCTAACTGCAAACATCTGTATTTCTCTCCATTTTCATACCATTTGAATAATGCATCAAGGCCTCATTTGCAAAAACATTGCCACCCCAACAGGGAGACCTAGTAAGCCTCACCCTATCCTGCTTATGTCTTAATGTTGGCTGTACTCTCTTACCCCTTTGTGCTCCCTATAGCAAGCACTTTATTGTACAGAGCATGTCAGAGTAATAATGAGATAATAAGTAAGAGTAATACAACATACACATGGCCTTACATGTCTGGCAAAACATACTAGTACTATTCCTCTCTCCATCTGTCTTTATCTCTCCTCTCAGTTCACCCATTCTGCTCAGTAGGTTGTTCATGTCCTTCAATTGTGTTATTTAAACCATGTGAGGTAGGTGTTCCTTTGTGGTGTGATGAAATAATGCTCATATATTTGCATACTTTCAATGGTTCTAATCCAGGCATTAGCTAAGTATTACTGACTGTTTTTAGTGCACTATTTTATGTGTAGCTGTTCCCTACATATTGTTATGAGCCAACGTTATCCTGTTTCTGTCATAAGATACTTGGCCCCTACCTCCCTTGCCACCTGTATATATATATATCTTCTCCCTTCTGTGTCATTACTGTTCCTCTTCTGCATTTGCACAATGTCTGGTACTGAACAACTGCAAATAAAGCTAAATGAATGTACACAGTTTAAGTCAAAATCTTGTGAGATTTTGCCCATGGCCGTGCTGCTGTGGTGCCTTTTATTCTGCTGTGATTAGCTATATCAGGTTAATTTACTTTTGAAAAAGATGAAGAGTTGAATATTCAGCTTTCAATTGTCATGAGGGTAATAAAAAGTAATACATACATCCTCCTTTTCTGCAAGCTGTTATAACATGGGGACTTTGTAAAGTAGGAGTTCCTAAATGGTGTGTTTAGATAAAACTCAGGTCTGTAGATTTTACTTGCAATACTCTCAAGGTTCAAACCAGATGTATGCCAATCTTGAATGTTTTGTATGACTCCTGTGGGTGTAAATGTTGGGTACACCTTTTCTTAGCATACCGTTATAGGTTCATAGGTTTTTACTAGGCTAACGAGCACAAGGGCATTTTTAAGCCTAGCCATGCATCCCAAATCTCTGACAAGTTCTAATACCCTTGATAAGTGTAAGCATGGGCCTGGGAGATGAACCATTTACAGGTTACCTATTTGTATCAGAGACATTGGTGGCAAACCAAGGTTTCTCATCAAATTGTCCAAGTTGCACTTGAATTGTATTAGGGAGGAACTCTACATCACATGGCTGGGGAACCTGTTCCATAGATGGGGTAGACTCTGGGATGTATACGTATCTCTCCAACAGGTGTTATTTATATCACAGGCAAGGTTTAAGTCATTAGAATGGGTAATTCTGGTACTTTATTTTTTGTGGATATGCAGGAGGTCCATCAGGGTGGCATCTGACAATGCTCTGTATGCCAGGCATAGATCTCCCCTCAAAAACCTATAGGGGACAGAATACACGGATAGGGTATTGAGGTCATCTGCTTAGAATATATCACTTAAGCCCTGTATTATTTTAGTGAGAAACCTCTCTGGACATTCCAGTTGTTGGATATGCCTGGTTAGGTACATACCAAAGGGGGCATTGTACTCAATGATAGGTCAGATGAATGCTGAATACAGTGTAACACTGACTTCCTTGGACTTAAATGCCATATATTTGTTTATAAGTTGTGCAAAATAAAATGATTTTCTCATCACTGTAGACACATGATGATCAAAGGCTAGATTACTATCTATGTGTGTCCCTAAGTCCATTACTACTGAGTCAACTCTAAGGGGTGTGTTGTCAATATGATAGTTACCAGGGATGGTTGACTTCATGAAGGATACAATTATGCATTTCTTGACATTTAGTTTTAGTCCATGACTCTGACACCAGTTGTTCATCTGTATCATCCACTCCTGGAGAACATTTGTGTCAGTGTGAGATTCATTGACAGATCCTAATTTGAAATCATCTGCAAATTTAGTCAGCTAGAGACCACTGACATTGGTCTTGACTTCTGAGAAGTTAATGATGAAAAGGAGCGGTCCAAGGACTGATCCCTGAGGGACTCCACTTGTGACTGGCCTCTTTGTAGAGGTGGACTCCCCAATTCTAACTTCCTGGGTCCTGTCTGTGAGCCAGTTGGCTATGCACCGGGTGACATATGGGTTTGTACCTAACCTCCTGAGTTTGTCAACAATGCCCGAATGGGGTATTGTGTCAAATGCCTTGGCCAGGTCAAGGTAGGCAGTGTGAATGATTTTGCCCTCATCCATTGCTTTGGTGACCTTCTCAAAGAAGTCCACCAGGTTCAGTAGGTGTGATCTGCCCTTGACAAAACCAAACTGGATTGGGTCCAGTGTCTGGAGGTTTACTATATCTCTACTGATCATCTCCATGATATTTCTTTACATGGCTTTACATATAGGACTAGTGAGACACTTATGGGTCTGTATTTTCCAGGGTCTGTAGATGGCCCACCTTTGTGCATAGGGATAACTATTGCCTTTCTCCATTCATGAGGCATGAAGCCTGTTTGGAGGCTACAGTTAAATAGTAATTCCAGAGGCACTAATATGTATGTTTCATGCTATTTAGAAGGCATCCTGAGATATTGTCTGGGCCCACTGATGCAGTTTTTCTGGTCTTAGAGAGAGAATTAAGGACTTGTTCCCTTGTGATAGTAGGGGGAGTTATATTTGATGATATTTCCCGAGGGAAGGTTAAGGGAGAGAGGGGAGTAAAGCTGGAGCTGAATTTAACAGCCAGAACGTTTGCTATATCTTTTGGCTCAGTATAGCTAGCTCCATTTAAAAAGAGCTCTGCACACAATTGTGTATTGCTTTTAAGGTTGTGGACATAGCTAAAGAATGCATTGTGATTGTACTTGGCCTGGGAGGCCAGACATACATCAAATTTGGCTTTGGTAGACTTTATTTGTCCTCTGAGTTGTTTGTTTAGTTTAGTGAGTGCTTTTATCCTGCTGGGTGCTGCACCTCCTAATGTTTCCCATGATTTTCATCCTCCTGTTATACATCCAATTTATTTTGTGATTTCACCAGGGTGGCTTGTTTTTTTAGTTAGTTCTGTACTTCTTCCTGGTTTGTACAGCTGCCTCTACGCAGCTATTAACATAACAGTTCTGTAGGCAGAAGTGTTCCCAGGGTTCATAGGGGCTTGAAATTTTGCCAGGTTCTCATTTAATACCAGGAGGTTAGCCTTAAAATAGTTCCTGAATATTCCCATTTTAGCTGGGGGTCCAGGTTTTATTTTTACTTCAAAGAAGTCCATTTTGTGGTCTGACCTTACCAGAGAAGGTATTACAGTAGGGGGTATGCAGCACTCTCCCATATTAGTGAGGACCAGATCCAGTATGTTTGCACCCTTGGTTAGACTATCTGGTCCAGGGAGTTTGTGTTAACAAAATCCAGGAATCTCTGTGCATGTACATTTAATGCTGTATAGGATTCCCAGTTAATAGTGGGGTAAATGAACTCACCCATGAATATGGTATTGGGTTGGATGGTTAGTGTTTCTAATAAGTTTAAATATATGGTGTGGGTTTCCTGGGTCATAGATGGGGATCTATAGCTTGCAAGAAAGTGGTACTGGATTTTACCTATGGTGACTTGATCATGGAGCAGCTCAAGTACATTGTCCTGTTTGACCAGCCTTGAAGTATATTTATTTTTGATGTAAATAGAGACACCTCCACCTTTAGTCACTGCCTGTGAAGTAGCTGGTATAAATGTGTGGAAAGCATTATAACCCTGCACTGTTGTTGTGCTGTCCATGGCTTTTAACCATGTCTCAGAGACTGCACAGACATCAGCATTCTGTAGGGTAAAGAGAGCTTCCAAGTTGTGGAGTTTTTTGTTTAGACTCCTAGCACTGAGCAGTAATACCTTGACATTTTCTTGGTTTAGATTTGCTATGACAAAAGTACTTTCAGTTTGGCATTGCCTAAAAAAGGAACTGTGGGGGAAGACATCCCTGGGATTCATGAACAGTCCATGCAAGAATAGTCTATTCTTGCACAGACTGATGTGTAGGAATACAGCAGTAGTGCATCCTACATATTAATGAGGGCACGCTGCTGTATTCCTACACCTACATGATCCTTGACGAGTGCAGGGGGTGTGTATAATTCCTGCACGGACACTTAAACATGCCCCCTGCACTCGGAAAGTAGCATTATATTAGAGCCTGGCTCTAATATTATGCATTATTTCAGTGTCCACGGGCACTGAAATGTAAAACTAGCATGTCAGTGTCCGTGGACACTGAAATAAAAAAAAACAATCCACAAGAAGTAGCCCGCACAGTATATGACTGTCCCCAGAAGGGCCAGATCCCTGCCCCACATGGCTGCAACCTGCTGATAAATATATGTAATATTTCTTTATATTTTTTTTACAATAAAAAAAAATTTAAGCACAGTGCAATGGGTTTGCATGCACTGGCGCTTTGCTCAGCCCAGCTTAAATACTGTTTGAGAGTGAAATAGAATTATGAAGAAAGCACCCTTATTGCTGATGTAGTGTTGTGGTTAGAGCACTGGTTTACTGTGCCAACCATGCATAGTTCAAATCGCAGCTCTGGCTAATCTCTTTTATGTGTGAAAGCAGTTGTAAATTAAGTTTTATGAATTGGAATGATATTTGTAAATCATATGCCTCACACATGGTAGTGTAGAGCTGGGAAGATGTCATAGGGAAATGTAACAAACTTTTTCTGTTTTTTTCTTTTAAATAATTGTTTGCAGCCAGTTAAGCCTGCCACAGCTCTGCTGAAACACGCTAATGATTGCTTAAGCATGAAAATATAAGCAATCCTTAGCAGCTGTAAGCTTTGCTTAGCTGGTTTAAGCCTTGCTAAGCAGATGTAAACAGACCTAAAAGAAGCCAAGCGGACGTGTCACTTAGCTCCGTGCAAAGCCATGCAAACCCACTTACAACTTGCTAAAAGTGCCTTAATCACTCTGTATCCAACAGCCCTTGTTCTGCCCAGCAACAAAATAATCAGCCCTTGCAAGTCTTGAACCCAGGACCCAGCACACAATAGCTACAGCAATCTACCACTAAGCCATCTGAGCTGTTGACAAAGGTGATGTTTTCAAACTTATCATTCAGTAGACTCATTCAACAGTAGGGAAAAGATTCTGAAGAATTAGTCAAATTTTGCATATGTATGTATATATATATATATATATATATATATATATATATATGTGTGTGTGTGTGTGTGTGTGTGTGTGTGTGTGTGTGTGTGTGTGTGTGTGTGTATATATGAGCAACTCTTTCCACAAGACAATATAAACTCAAACTATGTAGTGGTCCATGCTCCCCACACCCCCCAATATGGGGGACTGTGCCCCCTACACCCACCTTACTTTATATTCTAGCTCCAGGATTGCACTACAGTGGGGAAAATGCCATATATTATTTTCGACAAAATGAGTTTCAAACAAATGAGTTTTCAGTGAAATGAGCTTTCAGTCAAGTGAGCTTAGTGAAGTCAGTTTCGGCCAAATGTGTTTTCGACCAAACAACATAGACCCATATATGTATATATATATATATATATATATATATATATATATATATATATATATATATATATATATATATATATATATATATATATATATATATATATATATATATATATATATATATATATATATATATATATATATATATATATATATATATATATATATATATATATACATACATATGTATATATATGTATATATATATATATATATATATATATATATATATATATATATATATATATATATATATATATATATATATATATATATATATATATGTATATATATATATAAATATATATATATATATATATATATATATATATATATATATATATATATATATATATATATATACAAATACATATGGACAAATAAATACATAATATATGTAGAGATATACATATGAAATATATACATAAAGAAATACATGTATAGATAGAAAAGTAAATCAATACATACAGATATATCTATGTACATAAAAAAAAACAAATATATCTATCTATATATATATATATATATATATATATATATATATATATACATATATATAGACATATCCACATATATATGTATATATATATATATATATATATATATATATATATATATATATATATATATATATATATATATATATATATATATATATATATATATATATATATGTATATATACATATATATATAGATATATAACTCTCTCTCTATATATTTATATATATATATATATATATATATATGGGTCTAGGACAGTCTACCGAAAGACTGTTTCACCGAAAGTGAAATGGGCTGTCACAGTTTTGAAAGCACTTTTTATCAAAAAGTGCTTTGAAACTGTGTAAAATACAGGAATCGGGGAAGTGGTAGTGGGCAAGATCGGACTACAGTGGGGGTAAGGGAATATTCCCTTTTCCCCCTGTAGTGCGATCTCGGAGTGAGAATATAAAAGTAGGGGGGTGTGGGGGGGTGCAGGGGGGTGAAGCCCCCCTGCGTAAACATGATGTGTATGTTTTATTTTTGTTTTTGTGTGTGTGTTCTACCTTCCATTTACCGAAACTGCTTTTCGGTGAAAGTAGTTTCGGTAAACAGTGTTCGGTAGGGTTGGATTTGGACAGTTGGACTTTTGATCAACTGTTCTAGATCCATATATCCATATATTCCGAGTCTAGTGTTCACTCTACTTAATAGAGAGAGTAGATTTGAGAAGGCTCCAAAAAAAAAATCATTTGCTTTTACTGTATTTGTCTTTCCTCCTATTTTTTTTTGCTTTTCTTAAAAGTACTCAATTTTATTTAGTCTGCTGCATTTATTACTGTTTGGTAGTAGCCAGATTAAATTGTAACTGTTATTCTAAGCCTTTTGGTTTAAGCATTTGGGCTTCATACAGGAAGAAGTTTTGTGGTCTGCACTGTTGTGGCAGCACAGGTAGCTTACATCCTTCTAAGCTGGGAATTGCTGATTGAAGGCCCAGTGTCTGCTATTTTAAAAGTGTATTAGTTCTGGCTTAAGCACTTGGGCTTCAGGCCAATTATTCTACATTAATAAGGTTTGTGGTCTGCACTCTTGTGGGAGGAGAGGCTGGATACTGCCCTTCTGAACTGGGAGTATCTGGTCACAGGCTTATTGTGCCTGCTTATTTGAACTGTTTCTTTCTGAAATTGGTGCGGCTTGTTGCTGTGGCATAGACCAGATTTAGGCCTGCTGAATCTTGCTTTGTTTGTATAACTTCAGCACTGATCCAGCCCATCTTTTTTGGAGAAGGTTCCTCTGCACCCTAGTAAGCAGGGGTGTACAGTTAGAACTTGTCTGATTGAAGACAGCTCGAACAGGGCTCAGTTTTGAGCTTTTTTTTTGGTTAATTGGGTAACTTGTTTAAATCAGTTTGTTTGTTTTCTATTTATATATATATATATATATATATATATATATATATATATATATATATATATATATAAAATTGTACTTTATTCATCTGCTTTTACTGTATTTGTGTTTCTTCCTACTTTATTACTAGTGCCATTGACTACGACTCTGATCTGCGATATATAACAATAAGTATCCTTTTTTGTGCATTTAAAGTGTTTTTGAGTGTATTTGCTTTATTTTCTTATTAAAATATATATATATATATATATATATATATATATATATATATATATATAGATATACTTGTTTCCCACCTTTCTAATCTAGTATAATCCAGTTTTCAGGTTAGTGCTGAATTCAGGGCTGTGTTACAAATCTCTATGTTTGCCCATACCTTACTTGGATAGAAGGAAGTTCTCTGTTCACCTGTGAGAGAGGGGAGCTTTGAGCAGCCTGTTTGTCCCTGGAGGAGTGGTTTCAGCCCAGAAATTAGGAGTTTATTGGCCATTTTGAGCTAATTTCTATCTCTTTCATTTCCCTGCTATAAATACCGTATTTGCCCGGTTTTGCACGTCGGGCAGCGCCGGTTAGCTAGGGTAAAACTATTCCCGGCTCCACAAAGTCTCCTCTTCAGTTTTTCCCTTGGAAATAGACAGACTTTCAACTTAAGCATTCAAGGCACTCATTTCTCAGCCTGGCACTTACTCAAAACTTATAGCAAGCACTTATAAATCCTAGCACTAGACCCTCCTTTACTGTACAGAAGGACAAGGCTCTCTATTTGACCTTACCAGCCATCCAGTAAAACAGTTCACTGTACCTATCCAGGCATGTCCAAAGGGCAGTTTCAGGTGTACTCTCCATTCCAACTGGTGAATCTGGGCATTTTGAGGCAATGTTACAACTGCCTCATGTACACAGACAACCCCTTCCTCCTACCACCAAACACTAATACATGCGAGAGATGCAATTATACAGCCAAACTGGAGGCTAAGCTCTCTCAGCTCAAGACAGGATCAGACAGTCAAGAGGAGAAGGGAAATACTTGCATCACACCACCAGTCTCACATAAACCCATTAAAGCAGCACTGGAAAAAGCACACATAAATACATGAAAACAAACTCGGAGGCTATTAAAAATCTGCAAAACCAACAGAGACCTCCACAGCAAACATCCAAGCAACCTCCACCCCCCCTAACACAAACCATGAAACACATACTTCACAAAACCAGTGTGCCATGCAATAACAGCCCTTAAGGCAAAATAACATACCCAACATACTAGTAATAGGTGACTCTATAGTCAGGCACACTGACGTCTCACTCACTAGGCTGAATAAGGTGAAGGTTACTGTTAGCTGCCTGTCGGACGCCAGGATCCCCCACATAACACAAGCACTCAGGTCACTACAGAACAAGTACAAATATGACTCTGTCATTGTCCGTGTTGATGTGAATGACTGAGCCGTACCTCTCTGGACTACATGAAAAGAGACGTGGAAGAACTCTCTGATCATGTAGCCCAGGCCAGTATGACCCTGACCCTGAGTAGTATCCTGCCCTCACGAAGAATGATACCACAGGAAGGGGGTGGGTAACTGAACCTGTTTCCATATACGTGGAGAATGAATTAAAGAAGGACCTGCCACTATTAGGAACTGTATTGAAGGACTCAGGAAACTTTCTGGAAAAACTTTTTTTAGTTACCGAGGGTCTTAAAAAATATGAAGATTTGCTACTAGTGACAATGGACATCAAGAGTTTGTTTACGGTGATTCCGAATGACTATGGTCTACAGGCAATAAGATCTTTCTTAGCAAGGAACAGTATGGAAGCAGAACCAATATGTTCATTGTTGGAACTCGTATTGGAAAATAACATCTTTATGTATGGGAACTCTTTCTATTTGCAGACATGGGGTGTGGCTATGGGCACCCTGTGCGCAAATAGTTACTCCAGTTTGGTTCTGGCTGAGTGGGAACACAATGAACTGTTACCTAGTACCTGGAAACAATATCTAGTGTACTACGGTCATTTTGTGTATGATGTCTTTATCCTTTGGAGAGGCAGCTCTACACAATTGGACCTTTTTGTTAACTTCATCAACGAGAGCACAGATTTTCTAGAGTTTGTGGTCAAGCACTCTTCGGAGACCATAGAATTTCTGGATGTAAAGATCCATCTACACCCTGATAGAGGTATCAGTACAGGAATTCATAAAAAAGAAACCTGGAGAAATCATTATCTGCATAGGGGGAGTATGCACCTGGGACATATCTTTGATAACATCTTTGAGAATCAGATCTTAAGAACTTCAAGATTATGTACTGAGAATGAAGACTTTGTAGCAGAACAGAAAAATATTGAGACGCATCTAAGTAAAAGATCTTATAAAAGAAAGAATTTAAGACTGAAGCATGATCTACAGGAATTAAGGAGAGGAAAGGGACATCCCTACTTCTCTGAACCTACATTGAGTCATCATGAGAGTCTGGATTTTAAAACTCAATCACAGCAACTTAAATGTTTGTTAACATACACTGCTGACAATAAGCAAGTATGTGAAGTTATTAGGAAGTTTTGGCCAGTATTGACAACTGATGACAAAATAAAAGACATCGTAGGGGAACAGCCCAGATTCCTATATAAGAATTAGAAGAATTTGAAAGGTCACATTTGCAACAAAGATGGTTTTGAAAGAAATAAACCCAATTCAAACAGAAAGGGCACTTTCAAATGCCTGAGATGCAAAGCTTGCAACTCCATTGACAGCTACAATACTTCTGTACAACCATACTCCAGGCAACAGTACAATTTTAATGTTTATGCTGATTGTACTAGTTTCCACATTATATACTTAGTGACTTGCTGCCAATGTAGTGCTTTCTATGTTGACAAACAGATCAATGTCTTAAGGAATGTATCCTTAGACATTTAAGGGACATCAAACAGAAAGATCCCAATAATGCCTTAGCAGCCCATATAGTACAGTATCCTTCTCATCACTTTGTATTTAAGGCCATAGAGGCAGTCTGTCAGACCACAAGAATAGGCGATGTTCATAATCGCACAGAGTTAAGGGAAACATGCTGGATAATTAATTTAAGAGCGAACACATTTCCAGGCTTGAATACCATTGTGCCATTAAAACCTGCGCTTAGGAATAGAAGGAATACAATCAGCAAGCTTACTTGAATGTTGCTTCATTCATATAATGTATTCACATACATAAGCTACTAGTTTTCTCATATACAATCTCATAGTAAAAAGAAGTACTGCGCCTTTAATTATAATGAAGGAAATTATACCTCTTTTATCGCTGGCCTCCTTTTGATTTGCAACAAGGGAGTGTCACAGATGAATGGCTGTGATGCCTTATAAATAAAAAAGCTGAACTGTCCTTTTTTACGATCTGAGGAAGGCATATTTGCTGAAAGCGCTTATCGGAAGACTGAGGACTGCTTGTTTTATGTTATAGTCTCTTTTTTTATTAAAGTTTTGATTTTATTATCAAGTTTTACTGCCGTGGTGGACAACAGGAGTTTTTAGTAAAGAATGATACGACGGTATAAAGAAAAAAATTCTCAATTTCAACAATTGGCTAAGGTTTTGGTGTCATTCAAAGGGGATCCAGTGTCTGTCAGCCTGGGAAGACATGCTCGACAAGCCACGCTGCTTCGCTAGAGACAGCTTGCACCTGTCACACTTAGGCATTCGAATACTGGCCAGAGCTCTTGCCACCCCCATAGGGCCTTTTTTAGGCAAGGCTCAAAAGACAAACCTACCACCATAAATAGCACAAGTAACAAAAAACTGAGGGTAGTGCTACTCAATGCCAAAAGTCTGAACCTCAAAATGCATGCACTCGAGGCACTCCTCAGTATGGAGAAAATTGATATATGTGCAGTAACAGAAACCTGGCTTAAGGTTCCACAGAGCACCCCAGCACTACCAGGCTAAAACTCATACAATACATTTCAGCCACAGAACCCAAACCGAAATACAAAAGGCGGGAGCGTATCCATAGTCATCAAAGATACCCACACCTCCAGGTTAGTGGCACAGCACGATGCTTCAGAGATCATCCACGTGCAACTAATAATGGGCAAAACTGCAATTCAAATTGTAGCTTGCTACAGATCATCCACCATGTCCCAGGACCCCCATTCCGCATTCCTGGAAACACTGGGGAACATAAAGGTCCTACCAAACACCCTAATATTGGGTGATTGCAATTATCCAAACATTAACTGGGAGAACTACTCAAGTACTAACTCCCTTGAACAACATTCCCTAGAATTTATAAACTCAAATGCCCTGGTTCAACTGGTCAACACTCCCACCAGAGGTGACAACATATTGGACCTGGTCATCACCAACATGGGCAACTGGTGTTCCACACTGGAGGTCAAGCCCTCGCTGGTTAGATTTGACTATAAACAAATCACTTTGGATATCTACATTCTGCCCCCACCCCCAGACAAGAAAACCATTGTGAAAAACTTTTCAAAAGCAAACTTCATGTTACTTAAGACTGAGGTGGAAAGTTTCAGAGTCGCCATGCTGAAGGATAATGCTGTCCAAGCTGCAAAATTCTTTACTAATGCATTCTACAGGCACCTACAAGAATGCATGGATCATGCCATCCCAAGCAAAACCAAGACTCACTCCTCTAAGAAAAGGAAACCAGTCTGGTGGACTCCTGCCATAAACAAGCTATACAATATAAGGAGGTAACTAGTACAGAAAAGAGTAAAATCCCAAGAAGGGAAGACATCCCTGATCAGTATCAGCATGAAACTATGATCCCTCATAAAATCATCCAAGGTGAGCTTTGAAAGAAAAATTGCCAAGGACTCCAAAGATAACCACAAAGCATTCTTTAGCTATGTCAAGGCTCTAAGTGGCAATGCTCAGATCTGCTCAGAGTTGGTGCAGAATGGCACAAAATACACTGAACCAACCAATATCGCCAACATCCTGGCAGACAGGCTTGGAGCAAACTGCACCCCCCTCTCACCCCCAAGAGGGCCCATAACCATAACAGAAGAATGTAGAGTCCCTGAAATCACAGACACTCAGGTTAAAACAGCCCTGTCCAAAGCCAAAAACACAGCATCAATGGGACCAGACGGTGTCCCAGGCTGCATCCTACATGAGCTCAAAGATTAAATAACCCCTCACCTAAACACACTGTTCAAACTCAGCCTCTCCACAGGCTATGTACCCATAGAGTGGTGCACAGCAATGGTTATTCTGCTCCACAAAGGTGGAGCCACAGCAGTCCCCGGGAACTATCACTCTATAAGCCTGACTAGCTTGGTCTGCAAGGCTATGGAGCATATCATCATGGAACTCATTAACAGAGACATTGGGAACCTCCAAACACTGGCCCCTAGCCAATTCGGCTTTGATAAGGGCAGATCATGCCTCCTAAACCTGGTGGACTTCTTTGATACAGTTACCAAGGCTATAGATGAGGGAAAGGTGGTACACACAGTCTACCTAGACCTCGCAAAGGCCTTCAACATCATTCCCCATTCTGGTATTATAGACAAGCTCACCAGCCCGAACATAAATGCCCTACGTCACAAGATGGGTTGCCAACTGGCTCGTGGACAGAACCCACATGGTGAGAGTTGCAGGAGCTAGGTGCAACTCTAAATTGGTTACAAGTGGAGTTCCCCAGGGCTCAGTCCTATGATCCCTCCTGTTCGGCATATACTTCTCAGAGGTACAGGCAAGCACAGGAGGACTATGGCTGACCAAGTTTGCAAATGACTGCAAACTAGGGGCTATAATTGACTCTCCAGCTGACACAGACATCCTCCAAAAGGGTCTCACTGAGATGGATACCTGGTATCAAAATCATGGCCTCAAGCTAAATGCCAAAAGTGTATAGTCATCCCCTTTGGAAAAAACAAAGTACCCACAAACTACCACATAGGTGGTAGTCCCCTAAATACGGAAGACATAATAAGGGATCTGGGGACCCAAGTAGATAGTAATCTCACCTTTGATAATCACATTGCCAAAGTGTCCAAAATACTTCTACATGGCCCACCTAATCCCAAAAGAGTTTGCATCCAGATCAAAAGAGGTCATTGTGCCCCTCTACTCACAATTCATCAGACCCATCAGAGAGTACAATGCCCCATTTGGGATGTACCCTACAAGACACCTGCAACAGCTGGAAATACCACAGAAGTACCTCACCAAGAAGATCACTGGCCTCAAACAGATGCCCTATACAGCTCGACTGAAGAAATTACAGCTGTACTCGGTTGCATACTGCCTACTCAGAGGGGATCTCTGCCTGACATGCAAGGCGATGTCCAACCCAGAATTGATGGACATACTCCACCTAAAGAAAACCTTATTCCCACGAGCCACACTCTCTAGGGATCTAAACCTCACCACAACAATAAATAGGATGTGCTGGAGGGATGGATTCCTGTCCGAGAGACTTCCCATGCTTTGGAACAAGATCCCAATCTACATTAGGCAGAGCACCTCGCTAGCACTCTTCAAAAGAAATCTTGACGAGTGGATGGGAAACAGAAAGTTTACCTCGGGGATCACTTCAGTGGCTCTGCTGGACAGAGGCACAGAGAACTAATCTAAGGGGGTGGTGAAAGCCAGCACATTCTGGCTAGGCTTATAAATGCCTCCGGGCAGATAGCCTAGTACCTACCTATGAACCTATATATATATGTGTGTATATATATATATATATATATATATATATATATATATATATATATATATATATATATATATATATATATATATATATATATATATATATATATATATATATATATATATATATATATGGGTCTAGAACTATTCACTGAAAGCACATTTCACTGAAACACATTTGACTGTGCACAATTCACTGAAAGCTCAATTCACTGAAAACACAATTCACTGTAACACATTTCACTGAAAGTTATATATGGCCTTTTCCCCACTGTAGTGCAACCCTGGAGTTAGAATATATAATAAGGGGGGTGTGGGGGGCACCGCCTCCCACATTGGGGGTGTGGGTGGCATAGCCCCCCACCTATTTTAAATATTTTGAACGATACACATGGATACTTGCAATTTCAATAAATTACTCTTTTCTAAACTTAATATATATCCACACTTCCCACTCCCCCCATTGTGGGGGACGGTGAACCCCACCCCTCCTTACTATATATATAATAACACTAGGGTTGCACTACAGTGGGGAAAAGGCCATATATAACTTTCAGTGAAACGTGTTTCAGTGAATTGAATTTTCAGTGAATTGTGCTATCTGATGTTTAGTGAAATATGCTTTCAGTGAATAGTCCTAGACCCATATATATATATATATATATACACATATATATGTAGTGGAGTTGCACTTCAGATCCACACCCCCAACCTCTAACTGTAACGAATCCGTCCAAAGGATGTCAAAGGGCACATCTTTGAAATACTGCCCTACTCCTTCTGTCTCCAGCAGCAGCTGTTCTGCCTTGCAATGAAAGTTTCAGCTCTGCCAAGTCTTGAACCCAGGGCCTTGTACAATATAGCTAGAGCTATGTAACACTACAGCACATGAGCACAACAAAATGCTAATGCTTTTCCAAACATATTAGTCAGTAGAGTCATTCAACAGTAGGGAAAAGATTGTGTATAATCAGTCAGGTTTTCTATATATACATGCATTTATGTATGGTGATGCATATATGTGGACAAATATAGGCACAAAATATATCTATAGAGATATACATGTAAAATATATGCATATATATACATATATATATATATATATATATATATATATATATATATATATATATATATATATATATGTGTATATATATATAAAAGTATAGAAATGCACACACACACACACACACACACACACACACACACACACACACACACACACACACACACACACACACACACACATATATATATATATATATATATATATATATATATACACAAATATACCTAAATATATAACAGCTACAAACAAATGCAATTTGAGGTCATGCTGCTCAATACTAGAAGTCTAAATCTCAAAAAGCACTCACTCAAAGCACTCCTTATTCACAAAGGATCCACACACGTCCACACTGGTAGCCCAACATAATGCATCACAGATACTGCAGGTGTAGCTAACAAAGGGTAAGACAGCAATTCAAGTCATAGCCTGCTATTGGTCCCCAGCCATGTCCCAATAGTCAAACACCACGTTCCTAAGTGCCCTGGAGAATATTACTGTCCAACCTAACACTATCATACTTGTTGACCACAACTACCCCTCCATTAACTGTTAAAGCTACTTATGTATCGGTGCACTTGCCTAATGTTGTCTGGAATGCATCCATTCAAATGGCCTGGACCAGCTCATTTCTACACCCACTACAGGCAACATCATTGACCTAGTCACTACTAACATGGGTGACTGTTGCTGTACACCAATACTAGTATGAAATAGACGAAACTGCAACCAAGAACAAATATGGACTCCGTACAAACAAACCGTCAGTCTTTATTACACCATTAAATCCACCAGATTGAGCGCTTTCATCTGCCCTAAGCAGATTTCATCAGAATACTTGATATACAGTGCCTCACAGTTTTATACTATTCTTAATTATATAATTATTCAATAATTAACATATTAAATCAATCATTCAATAAAATTACACACATAATAAATAAATTTGATGACTTGTCTGGACCAAATTTAACCCTTTGGTATGTTGCTGTTTCCTTTCTCAAATCCTCTTATTAAAGTGCTACTGTGCATATTAATAACCATAAAATATATGTTTATATTATAATATAATACTGTTACTACATAAATTATTTATTATATTGTGTTGGATAAAATGCATATTATCAATACAATACATTTTACTAAAATTAAACTTAAACTAAATTAAATTGAAATAATCAACCTCATGTATATTTCTTATAACTAAACCTTAGGTAACTGTGCTACTATGTGCATTGTATTGCTAAAAAATGGATGTATAGCAATATGAGGGGTTAGATGAAAATAAATATTTAAAATTTACCATGTTAGATAAAAATGAATGGAAGAAAGTGTAGAAATATTAAAATATACAAAATTATATATATACGCTGTACACCAATAGTCAACTCTGCCATGGTTAGATCTGACCGCAATGTCATCACCTTAGAAATCCACATCCCTCCCACCCCCCTGCAAAGGTAACCACCATGAAAAACCTTTCCAAAGCCAACTTTGGCCTCCAAAGATCAGAGGTGGTTAACTTCACGGGACCCATGCCAATGGAGACTATTTGCATGACCTCCAAACACACACCACACACACCAATGCAGTATGGACATGTTCACAAATGCATGGATTCCACCATAGCCAACAGAAACAAGATGCTCCCCTCCAAAAATGGTAAGCCAGTCTGGTGTTCCCCTGCCCAAACTACTCTACAACAGAAGGAGGAAAATTATATGGAATAAGGTGAAGTCCCAAGACTGGAAACCCCCCCTTATCAGCTTCAACAAAAAGATGAGATTCTTCATGAAATACTCTAAATCTAGCTGTGTAAACAAAACTGCAGCACACAGTAAAGACATCCACAAGGCCTCCTATACTTATGTAAAGAATCTCCATGGCAGTACCAACATGTGCTCTGAGCTACTGCACAATGTTAACTCCTACACTGAGGCAGCAGATATTGCCAATATACTGGCACACAGATTCAGTGGCAACTTTACCCCTCTCCCCACTCCCAAAGGACCAATCACAATACCAGTAAACTGCCAGGCACCCAGTAGAATTGTTGTTTTGGTTAACACACCACTGTCCAAGTCCAAGAATACAGCTTCTACTGGACCTGGCAATATTCCTGGTTGTCTTCTGCATGAACTACAGAGTGAACTGTCACCTCAACTGTGTGCCCTGTTCAATCACAGCCTCACCTCAGGCTTTGTCCCTACTGGCTGGTGCACTGCTACAGTTATCGCTCTCCACACAGGATGAGTGGCTGCAGACCCTGGGAAGTATTTCCCCTTTAGCCTGACAAGGCTGTCATGCAAAGGTACGTAATGCATCATCATGGACCTAAGAGACAGGGATATGAGAATCTCCAAACTCAGGATCCCACACAGTTTGCTCTTGTGAAGGATAGATCATGCCTGTTCAATCAACCTGGTCGACTTCTTTGAGTCAGTCACCAGAGCTGTGGATGAAGGCAAGGTGGTTCATACAGCCTACCTCAATCTGGCCAAGCCATTGATAACATTCCCCACTCATGGTTCATGGATAAACTCACTAAGCTACGAATCAACCCCTATAACAGTAGGTGGGTTGCAAACTGTCTCTCAGAACCCACAGTGTGAAAGTAGCTGAGCCAAAGTCAGACTGCCGACCAGTCATGTGTGGAGTTCCACAGGGTTCGGTCCTGGGTCCTCTCCTATTTGGTATCAACTTCTCTGAAGTCCATGCCAACATGAAGGGACTCTGGCTGACAATGTTTGCAAACAATTGCAAATTGGGAGCTATTAACTACCTAAGTGATGTTGACATCCTACAGAAAGGCCTCACTGAGACCAATGACTGTTGTCAGAGCCATAGCCTTAAGCTCAATGTCAATGAATGTGTTGTCATCCCCCTTTGGGATGTCAGGCAGTACAGGGATGTTACAGCACCAAATATCAGACACCAGTGTGGAAGTGCATACTCACAACCAATTCTACCACAGTCACAGACACATACAGGTAGGTCAGGTGAACAGTAGATTATACAGACTATGTGAAGAAGTACATAATATAGTTTTTCAGTCACATACTACTCCTACATATAGTGGTCCAATTCTCAGTGTAGTCTGAATCATGACTGTGGTACAGGACATGACTCAGTCTGCTGCTACAAAGGCACACAGCCAATAGACCAGCAGACACTGGAGCAGCATGCACAGTCAGATAAAAAAGGAGCCATAACACTTACATCTACCCCCTCCATACCAGGCCAAAATAACATGTACACATGACATGTGTACACAATCCCAACAGTCTGTCAAGAATAGCCAGACATGCATAGACCTCTCAAATATACAGTTCACCTCAGAATGTACAGGCTCAGGACTGACATCTATGGCATCTTCCCATAACATGTCTGTGGGTCTACTACATCACTGGGATGGTAGGAGGAATGAAGGCAAGAAATAATGCTATAAGTCTGAGCCTCATGTCCCTACTGGCTGGTGCACTGCTACAGTTATCGCTCTCCACACAGGATGAGTGGCTGAGACTTATAGCATTATAGCATTATTTCTTTTATTTTATTTATTTTATTTATTTAAATTTGTTGACCGGGAGTGTCCGACAGGACGTGGGTCCATTTTCAGCGGAGGCCCGGGGAGAAAAGCTCCACAGTAAAATAAACAGACAGTAGTTACATTGGATTACATAGTGATTAACAATTTAACATAGAAATTACTTACAACATATTTACAGATGAAGAACATAGTACATCAGTAGACAACTAGAATCTTTATCTGTGAAGTACATAACAGGCAATAACAAATGTAACAATGAGAAGTTCCTGCTGTATAATAGGTTCATAGGTTCATAGGTTCATAGGTTCATACTAGGCTATCTGCCCTGGGGCAATTATAAGCCTAGCCCAATTCTGTATGGCTTACGCTACCCCTTGATTTGAGTATACTGTGCCCTTTTTTAAGGTTTAGTTTACTGTGCCTCTGTCTAATAGTGACACGGGAGTAATCCGTGGGACAAACCTACGATCCCCCATCCACTTATCGAGATTCTTCTTGAAGAGATTCAGTGAGGTGCTCTGCCTCACATGAACTGGAATTCTATTCCAGAGCGAAGGGAGTCTCTGGGTTATGAACCTGTCCCTCCAGCAAGTTCTATTTATTTCTGTGCTGAGGTTCAAGTCCTTCGAGCATGTGGCTCTAAGGGATTTAGATTTACTGAGGTGGAGCATGTCCATTAATTCTGGATTTGACATAGCTTTGTATGTCAGGCATAGATCGCCTCGAAGTAGGCGGTATGCAACTGAGTAGAGCTGGAGTTTTTTTAACCGAGCAGTATATGGCATCTGTTTAAGACCCTTGATCCTCTTGGTGAGATACTTTTGGGGTCTTTCTAATTGCTGCAGGTGTTGGGTAAGGTACATCCCAAAAGGGGCATTGTATTCTATGATGGGCCTGATGAGGGATGAATAAAGGGGGCACGATTACCTCTCTTGATCTAGATGTGAAACCCTTTGTGATGAGGTGGGCTATGTAGAAGGTCTTTCTAACCACTTTGGCAATGTGGTTTTCAAAGGAGAGATTGCTATCAACTTGGTTCCCCAGGTCCCTAATAACTTTCTCTGTACTTAATGGGTTTCCGCCTATGTGGTAATTTGTGGGCACATTGTTTTTGCCAAAGGGTATGACTATACATTTTTTGGCATTTAGCTTTAAACCATGGTGCTGGCACCAGTTATCTGTCTCTGTGAGACCTTTTTGAAGGATGTTTGTGTCAGCTGGAGAGTTGATTATGGCGCCCAGTTTGCAGTCGTCTGCGAACTTGGTGAGCCATAGTCCTCCCACGTTTGCCTGTACCTCGGAAAAGTATATGCTGAACAAGAGTGGCCCCAGGACAGAACCCTGTGGGACGCCACTTGTGACCGGTTTTGAGTCTGACATGGCTCCAGCAACTCTCACTCTGTGGGTTCTGTCTTTGAGCCAGTTTGCGACCCATCTTGTGACATAGGGGTTTATATTTAAGCTGGATAGCTTATCTATGATGCCCGAGTGGGGTATTGTGTCAAATGCCTTTGCAAGGTCCAGGTAGGCTGTGTGGACTACCTTCCCTTCATCTATGGCTTTGCTGACTGTTTCAAAGAAGTCAACCAGGTTCAAAAGGCAGGATCTGCCCTTGACAAAGCCGAACTGGGTAGGATCTAGTGTCTGTAGGTCCCCAATGTCTTTGTTTATGAGCTCCATGATGATCCTCTCTATAGCCTTGCAGACTAAGCTAGTCAGGCTTATGGGGCGATAGTTTCCAGGGTCCATAGATGCTCCACCTTTGTGGAGTGGGACCACTGTTGCTGTACGCCATTCTGTGGGCACATATCCTGTAGTGAGGCTGAGATTGTATAGCTGTTTTATTTGAGGGATTAGTTCCTCTTGTAGTTCATGTAGGATGCAACCTGGGACGCCATCTGGTCCCATGGAAGCAGTGTTTTTTGCTTTGGAGAGGGCAGCCTTCACCTGAGCATCTGAGATGTTTGGGAGGCAGCCCTCTGCCGGGATAGATATTTGCTCTTTTGGGGGGGAGGGGGTGGAGAAGTTTGCACTGAACCTGTCTGCCAGGATATTGGTGATGTCTGTGGGTTCAGTGTATTTTTTGTCGTTTAGAATCAACTCAGAACAAGTCTGGGAGTTGCATCCCAGGTTTCTAACATAACTGAAAAAAGCCTTATGATTGTCTTTGGTGTCCTGTGCAATTTTTCTCTCGAAGCTGGCCTTGAAGGATTTTATGAGGGATCGTAATTTTTTGCTAGTACTGATCAGAGATGCCTTCCCTATTAGGGATTTTGCTCTGTCATGTAGTAGCTTCCTCCTTCTGTTGTACAGTTTATTTATGGCAGGAGTCCACCAGACTGGACGCCTGCCTTTGGATGATTGGGTCTTGGTTTTGTTTGGGATAGCATGATCCATGCATTCCTGGAGATGTCCGTAGAATGCATTTATATAGGATTTTGCAGTTTGGGCTGTAGTTTCCACTGGCCCTGGGGCCTTGAAGGATTCCACTTCGGTTTTGAGAAGTGAGAAGTTCGCTCTTGAGAAGGTTTTCACTGTGGTTTTCTGGGCTGGGGGTGGGGTCGGGATGTGGACATCCAGTGAAATTAATTTATGGTCTGATCTTACCAATGAGGGATATACTTCTGGTGTGGAGCATAGAGTCCCCATGTTGGTAATGATCAGGTCTAGTATGTTGTCCCCTCTTGTGGGAGTGGTGACTAGTTGTTCCATAGCATTTGAGTTTATAATTTCCAGAAATCTTTGGGCTAAGGTGCTGGGGCTTGAGTAGTGCTTCCAGTCAATGTTTGGGTAGTTGAAGTCGCCCAATATAATGGTGTTCGGAGAGATCTTCATGTTCTCCAGTGTTTTCAGGAAAGCCGAATGGGATTCCTGACTTTGAGAGGGTGATCTGTAGGATGCTATAAACTGAAAAGCAGTCTTGCCCACTGTTAGTTGCACATGGATGGTCTCCGATACTTCGTGCAATGCCACTAACCTGGAGGTGTGGATATCCTTGATAAATATAGAAACTCCCCCTCCTTTTGTGGTTTGGTCTGGGTTTTGGGGCCGAAAAGCATGATATGAGGTATAGCCTGGTAGTGCTGGGGTGCTCTCTGGAGGCTTGAACCAGGTTTCTGTCACTGCACAGATATCGATGTTCTCCATACTGAGGAGAGCTTCGAGTGCGTGCATCTTGAGGTTAAGACTTCTGGCGTTTAGCAGCATTACCCTTAGTTTCTTGTTCCTTGTGCTGTCTATGGGGTGGGTTTGACTTTTGAGCCTTGCCTAAAAGGCACTATGGGGTGGCAAGAGCCTTTGCCAATATCTGAAAGCCCAGTGGTGACAGGTGCAAGCCGTCCCTAGCGAAGCAACGTGGCTTGTCGAGCATGTCATCCCAGTCTGACAGACACTGGATCCCCTTTGAATGACACCAACATTTTAGCCAATTGTTAAAATCGATCATTTTGTCTTTGTACTGTGGCATCATTCTAGGTGAGGGTAAGATGCTGCTCAAGGTCAGGGTCATACCAGCCTGGGCTACACGATCAGAGAGCTCCTCTATGTCTCTTTTCATGTAGTCCAGGGAGGTACGTCTCAGGTCATTCACACCAGCATGTACAATGACTGAGTCATATTTGTATTTGCTTTGGAGTGACCTGAGTGCTTGCGTTATGTGGCGGATCCTAGTGCCTGACAGGCAGCTCACTGTGACCTTCTCTTTATTCAGCCTGGTGAGCGGGACGTCAGTGTGTCTGACAATAGAGTCACCTATAACAAGAGTATCAGGTGTGTTATTCAGCCTTAAGGGCTGTGGCTGCTTGGCACACTGACTTTGTGGGTTATGTGTTGTGTGTGTTTTGTTTTGAGGTAGCGTTTGCTTGGATGTCTGCTTTGGAGGTCTCTGTTGCTTAGGTAGATTTTTATTTAGAGCCTCCGAGTGTGTTTTTGTGTATTTATGTGTTTGGTTCGCTGATGTGGTGGGACTATGTGATACTGGAATTGTGTTGTGTGAGGTTACCTTCTCCTCCTGACTGGTTACACCAGTTTTGAGATGAGAGAGCTCAGCCTCCAGTTTGGCTAAATAGTTGCATCTCTCACATATATTTGAACCTGTTTGGAGGAGGAGAGGGTTGTCCGTGTACATGAGACAGTTGTAACATTGCCTCAAAATTCCCAGATTCACCAGCTGGACTGGAGAGGAAACCATTGACTGACCTTTGGACATGCTAGAGTAATAGGGAAACTGAATTTAAGATGGAACAATAGAGGACAGGGTAATCGTAGAGAGTATAAGAGTAAGTAGTGCTTATGGTTTAATAGTGCTAACTTGTAGGATTACTTAATTGGACCAGTGAAGGGCCTTAGAATGAGAATATGGTGTTTAAATTGTGGGATAGAGCAGTTCTAAGGGAAAAAGTGAAGAGCAGACTTTGTGGAGCCAGGAATAGTTTAAACCCAATTAGGCGGCGCTGCCTGTTGTTGCGCTATGCTCAAAAATGTGCAAAACCGCGCAAAAGAGGGTTTTAAGAGAGGAAGATGAAGGAGTTTTGGAATTGACCCAGAATGGCCAATAAAACTACAGTTTCAAGTCAGTAACCACTCCCACAGGGGCAGGCAGGCTGCTCAATGTTTTTCACTGCCACTGATCAACAGAGAGACTTTCATTTAGCCCAAGCAAAAAATGGCCTCACAGAAACTTACAAACAGTTCAAGAACAGCAAGCCTGTAAATGAACTTTTTTAAATCTCAGAAAAGTGTGAAAAAAGCAAGATTTATTTTTGTTTTTTTGTCTTTTCAGAGATAGCAGAGGTTAACAAGTATCAGCAAGTTATAACAGTGCAGTAAATGACCCCACACAAGAGTGCTAGGCCAAAGACAGATTAAATGCAAGTTTTGAGAAAAAAACGATTTTAAAAATAAGTGCAAACAGGAAATTCAGTAAACAGCTCTAGGTTGTGCTCTAAATACAGTTACTAATGCAGAAATCAAATTTAACAAGCCAGAAAATGCTCAAAATAGGCGGCTATGCAGAAAAACTTAGCAAATAAACAGAGGAAAAATACTTAAAGTCTCAAAAGTGGCTCCTTTCTTCTCTCAGCATTTTCTCCTCTTGGTGGGTGCTTCACCAACAGCCAACAAGCCTGAAAAGATGCCAAAACCACGAGGCAACCAGGTTTTAAGAGAGGAAGATGAAGGAGTTTTGGAATTGACCCAGAATGGCCAATGAAACTACAGTTTCAAGTCAGTAACCACTCCCACAGGGGCAGGCAGGCTGCTCAATGTTTTTCACTGCCACTGATCAACAGAGAGACTTTCCTTTAGCCCAAGCAAAAATGGCCTCACAGAAACTTACCAACAGTTCAAGAACAGCAAGCCTGTAACTGAACTTTTTTAAATCTCAGAAAAGTGGGAAAAAAGCAAGATTTTTTTGTTTTTTTGTTTTTTCAGAGATAGCAGAGGTTAACAAGTATCAGCAAGTTATAACAGTGCAGTAAATGACCCCACACAAGAGTGCTAGGCCAAAGACAGATAAAATGCAAGTTTTGAGAAAAAACGATTTTAAAAATAAGTGCAAACAGGAAATTCAGTAAACAGCTCTAGGTTGTGCTCTAAATACAGTTACTAATGCAGAAATCAAATTTAACAAGCCAGAAAATGCTTAAAATAGGCGGCTATGCAGAAAAACTTAGCAAATAAACAGAGGAAAAAATACTTAAAGTCTCAAAAGTGGCTCCTTTCTTCTCTCAGCATTTTCTCCTCTTGGTGGGTGCTTCACCAACAGCCAACAAGCCTGAAAAGATGCCAAAACCACGAGGCAACCAGGTTTTAAGAGAGGAAGATGAAGGAGTTTTGGAATTGACCCAGAATGGCCAATAAAACTACAGTTTCAAGTCAGTAACCACTCCCACAGGGGCAGGCAGGCTGCTCAATGTTTTTCACTGCCACTGCTCAACAGAGAGACTTTCCTTTAGCCCAAGCAAAAAATGGCCTCACAGAAACTTACAAACAGTTCAAGAACAGCAAGCCTGTAAATGAACTTTTTTAAATCTCAGAAAAGTGGGAAAAAAGCAAGATTTTTTTAGTTTTTTTGTTTTTTCAGAGATAGCAGAGGTTAACAAGTATCAGCAAGTTATAACAGTGCAGTAAATGACCCCACATAAGAGTGCTAGGCCAAAGACAGATAAAATGCAAGTTTTGAGAAAAAAACGATTTTAAAAATAAGTGCAAACAGGAAATTCAGTAAACAGCTCTAGGTTGTTCTCTAAATACAGTTACTAATGCAGAAATCAAATTTAACAGGCCAGAAAATGCTCAAAATAGGTGGCTATGCAGAAAAACTTAGCAAATAAACAGAGGAAAAATACTTAAAGTCTCAAAAGTGGCTCCTTTCTTCTCTCAGCATTTTCTCCTCTTGGTGGGTGCTTCACCAACAGCCAACAAGCCTCATAAGTACTAGGCTTATGAGCATCTGAGCTTGCTATCATCAAGGTAGTTAGTGGAGGTGAAAGAAAGGTAGTAGTTGGATGGGGTGGATGATATTAGAGTGGGAGTTGCAAGGGCATAGCCAGCATGTTTTTAGGTGCGCTTTTAATAAAGTTTTGAAGTTGGAGCATGATGGTACGGAGGTAATTGTGGGTGGGAGTGAGTTCCATAATTTGGCTATGGCGCAAGAGAATAGTGCTTCACCAGCAGAGTTATTGGCTTTAGTGATCTGCAAGTGATTTTTGTTGCTGGATCTTAGTGGTCTGGTGGTGCGATAGGGTTGGAGTAGATTCTGTAGGGATGGGACATTTAGTGGATGGTTTACTAGTTTGTGGGTGAGCGAGAGTTGATACCACTGAAGGAGGTGAGGGAGTTCAAGCCAGCCCAGTTCAGCAAGTGAGAGAGTGGTGACTACGGTAGGATGCCCCTGTGGCGAATTTTGCAATTTTGTTGTAGCAGGTCTCTAGCTTATTTAGATCACATTGCCTTAGGTTGGTATATACTGGAGAGGCATAAAGTAGGGTGGAGATAAGGTGGGAATTTGCTATTGAAATCTTTGCTACTTTGGTGAGAAATTGTTTATTTCTGTATAATGCTCCTAGTTTTTTGTGGACTTTTTTTATGGTCATGGATATGTGAATGTCAAATTTTAGTTTATTGTCTATTTCCACTCCTAGCAATTTGGTGTGTTCAGTTGGGTATATAGTGGTGTTGTCTTTTGCTGTGATGTTAAAGTGAGAGTTGTTTTGAGTATGTTTGGTGGGTTGGAAGATGAGTAGTTTAGTTTTGTTTGGGTTGAGTATTAATTGGGCATCGGATAACCATGTTTCAACAGAGGAAAAGGCTTCCTGTGTGACTTTTTGCAGTTTGGGTAGGGACTGGGCTAAGCAGATGATGGTAGAGTCATCTGCGTATTGGATGAGTGTGCCATGTTTGGTGGCAGAGGCTAGATTATTGGTGTAAACAGAGAAAAGTAGGGGTCCAAGGATGGATCCTTGGGGAACCCCTATGGAGACAGGTAGTTGGGGAGATATGTCATTCTGCCAAACAACGGATTGTTGGCGGTCAGACAGGTAACTCTGAAACCAGTTGGTGACTGATTGTGAGAAGGATAGGTTATTGAGGACAGAGATAAGTTGTTTATGTGGGACCATGTCAAATGCATTAGATAGGTCTAGGAAAGTAGCAGAGGAGAGATAGCTCTTGTTTTTATGCTGAAGGATAGTGTTAGTAAAGGAGAGTAAGGCAGTGGTGGTGCTATGGTTTGGTCGGAAACCATGCTGAGTACTGGAAAGGAGGTAGTTAGTAAGGAGGTAGTGTGAGACCTGAGAGTGTATGCATCTCTCTAGTATTTTGGAGAGTGGAGAGAGAATAGCTATGGGGCGGTAATTGGTTAGTTCTGCAGAGGGTCCGCCTTTGTGGAGGGGAATTATATGTGAGACTTTCCACAATGTGGGAACGTAACTTTCTGACAGAGATTGGTTAATCAAGATGGATACTGGGTAGGCCGGAGCATCAGCTGCGATTTGTAGGTATTCACTTGGGAGGTTGTCTGCTGCTAATTTGGTGGGTTTAAGTTTAGTTAAGAGTTTTTTTATGTTGGAGGTAGGTACAGGAGAAAAAGAGAAGGCAGTGGGGAGATTAATAGTTGAAGGTGTGGGTTGGAGGGGAGGGGGTTGTGTTGTTTAGCTAGTGATAGTATGGTTTGGGTGAAGTGTGTGTTGAATGAGGTAGCAATATTTTCTGAGGAGTGAGGGATATTAGAAGGAGGGGTACTGACTTTACCTGGGTGGAGGATGGAGTTTATGGAGGACCAGAATTGTTTGAGGCTGTGTTGTGAGGAGTCTAGGGCAGACTGGTAGTATTGGAATTTGTCCCGTTTTATTAGCTTTTTGACTCTATTGCATAGTGCTAGGAATTTCTGTCTAGCTGCGGGGGTTTTGGTTTTGCGCCAGTGCTCCCAGGCTTTATCCCTGTTTTTCATTTCTGACTTAGTGGTTTTCTGTAGCCATGGGGAGGGTTGTGCTTTGGTTCTGGAAAATCTTATGGGGGCATGGGAATTAAGGATGCTCAGGAAGGTAGTATTAAAAGATTCAACTGCGTCATCTAGACTGAGGTACTTTAGAGCATGCCAGTTACATTCTTTGAGGGATGAGATGAATGTGAGTGGGTTAAAGTTTATTTTTTTACGTATTTGACGATAGTTGACAGGTTTAGCTTGGTACAGGTATTTTTTGAGTAGGAACGTTGGGGAGTGATCACTGAGGCTATCTGATAAGCAGTCTGTTATATATGACTGGGGGTTCTTACTGACTAGTATCCAATCCAGGGTAGAGTGCTTGCTGGAGTTTTTATTTATCCTTGTTGGTGACTGGACTAGTTGGGTGAAGCCATGAAGGTGTACATGATGGGTTGGATTGTTGCCAGAACAGGATTGCCAGTCAATATTGAAATCACCTAAGATGATAGTTTCTTGGGGGAGATGGTGGGTAGACCAGCTGAGGAGGTTTTCTAGTGGAGGGATGTTTTGGCCAGGTGGGAAGTAGCATCCAATTATGTTGATGGTTTTGTTTCGGTTAATTTTGAGGTTGGTATATATTATTTCTTCATTGCCTATTTGTGGAGCTGATGATTTTAAGATCTGGATGTTTAGATGTTGTTTAAATATTATAGCTACACCACCTCCTTTTTTGTTTAGCCGGTCTACTCTTAGTATGCCCTAACCTGTAGGGAATATTCGCTCACTGGTAATGTGAGGTTTTAGCCAGGTTTCTGTCAGGACGACTATATCTGGGGAGTATAAGTCTATGGTGGCATGGAGTTCATGGACTTTGTTGGATATACTTCTAATATTTAGGCTTAGTAGAAGGAAGTCACTTGGCTTTCTATTGGCTGTAATATGGGAGAAGTTGTGGTTTCTAGTCTGATTATGAGGATTGGGGTTGGAGATGGTAGGGCCAGGGTTGGGGTTGATGTCTCCACTTAGGGCTAGTTTTGATATGCATGAGATTATTAGTTTTCTCAGTTTTTGAATGTGTTTGTTTATAAGGAAATTTTATGATTGTTCTCTGTGGGTAATAGGTATGGTGGGAGGGTTACTATGTTAAGTTGTAGGGATGCTTTACGTTTGAGTAATATAGTTGGTAGAATATGTGGGGGTGCATAGGGATGGTTCTTGAGCTGGTGGGAGGAGTTGAGTATGGGTGAGACATGGGTGGTGGTGTGAGTAGTAGTACAGTGGTAGTGGTTGAGTGGGGAATGATGGAGCTTTGGTAGGATGTAAGATATGCAAGGAGAGTGCATGCAGTGAGCAAAGGAAAGGTAGACTTCTACATGTCAGTTGAGGAGGTGTGATAGTAGAGGGAATATGGGGGAGGTAGTGTTGGGTTAGCTGTGGTTGGCTATTGGAAAGATGGGAGGGTTTGAGTGCAATAAAGGTGGGACCACTGGGGCGGAGGAATAGGGGCAGGGCGGGAGGCGGGGTAGAGACCCTGTTAGGTTCTTGTATGAGGGGCTGGAAACAATCACAAAGCAAGACAAGTATGTGTTAAGAACAATCACAATTGACCAAGGACTGCTCTGAAACTGTAAGTCTTGTCTTAATTTCTCAGGTGGAAAACCAGGATAACCTTGTATCAGTAGGCTACTGTGGTATAGTTTAAATAAACAAACACACAGTATCGATCAGTTATGGATACTATTTGCTAACAGAAGGGAATAAGAGAAAGTGGAAGATGTGTGTGGTGGTGGTGGGGGGGGGGGCTGCTTACAGCCAAAGGAGTCTTGCCTTCATTCCTCCTACCATACAAATATGACTCAGTCATTGTACATGCTGGTGTGAATGACCTGAGACGTACCTCCCTGGACTACGTGAAAAGAGACATAGAGGAGCTCTCTGATCATGTAGCCCAAGCTGGTATGACCCTGACCTTGAGCAGCATCTTACCCTCACCTAGAATGATGCCACAGTACAAAGACAAAATGATCGATTTTAACAATTGGCTAAAATTTTGGTGTCATTCAAAGGGGATCCAGTGTCTGTCAGCCTGGGATGACATGCTCGACAATCATTGAATTATACATATTCATTTTATTTTTTATGAGTATAGTAATTAATTAGTTTTTTATTATAAGGCATTTGATTTTTATAATAATTCATAATAATCATATATTGTTCTGCATTTCAACGTATTTATATCATTGAGAATCAAATTATCTTATTTTGATTCTCTAAATGTCATGTATTCTAAGTTCATTTACATTCATTCATATTCATGAGCACTGTTGAACAGATTTTCATTGGTTATTTTAAATGAATGGTCAGCATATATATATGGGTGTTAATTGCTGTAGTACTTGTCTGATGAAGTCTGATTTATGTGATGAAAAGCATGGTGTATGTCAAACGTTTAACGTTTATTAAAGCTGGTATCAAGTTCTCGGTTGTCCGGTGCATTTCGTCCTCATACAGTGCATTTATTTGTTTGTACAGTGAAAAACTTCTCAAAAGCGAACTTCTCACTTCTCAAAACTGAAGTGGAATCCTTCAAGGCCCCAGGGCCAGTGGAAACTACGGCCCAAACTGCAGAATCCTATATAAACGCATTCTACGGACATCTCCAGGAATGCATGGATCATGCTATCCCAAACAAAACCAAGACCCAATCATCCAATGGCAGGCGTCCAGTCTGGTGGACCCCTGCCATAAATAAACTGTACAACAGAAGGAGGAAGCTACTACATGATAGAGCAAAATCCCTAGTAGGGAAGGCATCTCTGATCAGTACTAGCAAAAAATTACGATCCCTCATAAAATCCTCCAAGGCCAGCTTTGAGAGAAAAATTGCACAGGACACCAAAGACAATCATAAGGCTTTTTTCAGTTATGTTAGAAACCTGGGATGCAACTCCCAGACTTGTTCTGAGTTGATTCTAAACGACATAAAATACACTGAACCCACAGACATCGCCAATATCCTGGCAGACAGGTTCGGTGCAAACTTCTCCACCCCCTCCCCCCCAAAAGAGCAAGTATCTATCCCGGCAGAGGGCTGCCTCCCAAACATCTCTGATACTCAGGTGAAGGCTGCCCTCTCCAAAGCAAAAAACACTGCTTCCATGGGACCAGATGGCGTCCCAGGTTGCGTCCTACATGAACTCCAAGAGGAACTAATCCCTCAAATAAAACAGCTATACAATCTCAGCCTCACTACAGAATATGTGCCCACAGAATGGCGTACAGCAACAGTGGTCCCACTCCACAAAGGTGGAGCCTCTACGGACCCTGGAAACTATCGCCTCATAAGCCTGACTAGCTTAGTCTGCAAGGCTATGGAGAGGATCATCATGGAGCTCATAAACAAAGACATTGGGGACCTACAGACACTAGATCCTACCCAGTTCGGCTTTGTCAAGGGCAGATCCTGCCTTTTGAACCTGGTTGACTTCTTCGAAACAATCACCAAAGCCATAGATGAAGGGAAGGTAGTCCACATAGCCTATCTGGACCTTGCAAAGGCTTTTGATACAATACCCCACTCGGGCATCATAGATAAGCTATCCAGCTTAAATATAAACCCCTATGTCACAAGATGGGTCACAAACTGGCTCAAAGACAGAACCCACAGAGTGAGAGTTGCTGGAGCCATGTCCGACTCAAAACCGGTCACAAGTGGCGTCCCACAGGGTTCTGTCCTGGGACCACTCTTGTTCGGTATATACTTTTCCGAGGTACAGGCAAACGTGGGAGGACTATGGCTCACCAAGTTCGCAGACGACTGCAAACTGGGCGCCATAATCAACTCTCCAGTTGACACAAACATCCTACAAAAAGGTCTCACAGAGACAGATAACTGGTGCCAGCGCCATGGTTTAAAGCTAAATGCCAAAAAATGTATAGTCATACCCTTTGGCAAAAACAATGTGCCCACAAATTACCACATAGGCGGAAACCCATTAAGTACAGAGAAAGTTATTAGGGACCTGGGGACCCAAGTTGATAGCAATCTCTCCTTTGAAAACCACATTGCCAAAGTGGTTAGAAAGACCTTCTACATAGCTCACCTCATCACGGAGGGTTTCACATCTAGATCAAGAGAGGTAATCGTGCCCCTTTATTCATACCTAATCAGGCCCATCATAGAATACAATGCCCCTTTTGGGATGTACCTTACCCGACACCTGCAGCAATTAGAAAGACCCCAAAAGTATCTCACCAAGGGGATCAAGGGTCTCAAATAGATGCCATATGCTGCTCGGTTAAAAAAACTCCAGCTCTACTAAGTTGCATACCGCCTACTTCGAGGCGATCTATGCCTGACATACAAAGCTATGTCAAATCCAGAATTAATGGACATGCTCCACCTCAGTAAATCTAAATCCCTTAGAGCCACATGCTTGAGGGACTTGAACCTCAGCACAGAAATAAATAGAACTTGCTGGAGGGACAGGTTCATAACCCAGAGGCTCCCTTCGCTCTGGAATAGAATTCCAGTTCATGTGAGGCAGAGCACCTCACTGATTCTCTTCAAGAAGAATCTCGATAGTTGGATGGGGGATCGTAGGTTTGTCCCAGGGATTACTCCCGTGTCACTATTGGACAGAGGCACAGTAAACTAAACCTTAAAAAGTGCACAGTATACTCAAATCAAGGGGTGGCGTAAGCCATACAGAATCGGGCTAGGCTTATAATTGCCCCAGGGCAGATAGCCTAGTATGAACCTATGAACCTATGAACCTATGACATATGGACAAAGCCTGACATCATCTGGGGACAGAAGCACAAACACAGGCGTAGATTGGACATATCAGTGTCAGAAATTTAGACAGTTTCTGATGTTACTGGGTTTGTTGTAACATATCTTTTATAAGGAATATGAAGACAGTAATACCAATGGAGTTTAATATTTACTAACTGCAGTCCCTTGAGTCCCTGACTGATTTTCCAAGGACAAAAACTGTCTGGGGAACAGCCACAACATAACAGGCAAACATGTGGCCAGTCTGTGGACAGCATGCCAGTAGAGAGATATGTCAGAGACATATCACTGTCAGACGTGAAGTCACTCACTAAATGCATGTCCACACAAACCCTGTCAACCTATCAACCCACCATGTGTATAACAACACTGATGATGACATAGAATCTGTTCACAATTCTGAAGATATGTCCCCCATGTTGTTGTGCTGTCTCTGGATGTCCTGTCCTGTGAAGTATTTTCAACTGCTGTCTGTGAATCTGTAGCCCACCGTCTCTGTAATGCCCCATACACAGGCAAGTAATAGGGCCAAGGCTCACATGACTGATGTCCCATTTGTTGCAGCTATCCCCAGTGCCCAGGCCCACAACACAAAACTATGTGAGCACCTGCATAGTTGTATGCCCTTAGCAATACCTGAAATCTGCACATCTGCACAGAAGGCAGACAGGAAGTGGACAGCAAGCATGTTATGCATTAGGATGAATGTCCTGAAGAATCAAAGTCTGAAACTGAAATGTATGCTATTACTACATCACAGCAGTCCTCAATGACATGGGCAAAAAATATAGTACCCTACAGTTAATATAATAATATCATATTAATCTCCATTAGGGGATACATAAAAACATATAGCTGAAAGACCAAGAACAAGATAGCGTAGTACTCAACATCCTAGCTCTTCATGCAGAGGTGCATGGTTGGAGTACTACAATAGGCAATATAATTTTACATGGAAAAGCAGTGTCAATATTACTAATTTCATAATACAATATGTGTGGAATCATATTCATCAACCAGTGTACTGTAGCCGGTGTAACATGCAAATGTGAGTGCATATAACATATATACTACCCATGTATAAAAAAATAATAAAAAAATGTGATACTACCCATGTACACCCAAGTGTCCTGTACAGTATAGTCACACCCCTTGCTACTGTAATGAGAGCACATAAAAGCATGTTATGTACAGGACATTAAATAAACTTATTACAGGATGTCATTACTCTGCTATTTTATGAGACTAGGATGTGAGTAATGGTTACCAGGGATGAGCAATGCATAGCAGGCTTTCACATTGCTTAAATGTGAATGATAACCAGTAGTTAGCTCTGCTAAACATATTTGCACACTGGTAAGTGTCGGTAAGTGAAGCCTACACAGTTTAAGCGCCTATAGGATTAACCGTGTCTTAGTGCTGCTTAGCACCATGCAAACACCTGCAAACCCACTTATAACTGCTTAAAAGTGCCTTACTCACTCTGTATCCAGCAGCCCAACTTCTGCCCAGCAACAAAATAATCAACCGTGCTCAGTCTTGATCCAGGAATGCTAAAAACTATAGTCACAGCAATTTACAACTAGCTGATCTTAGCTGTGAGATGTTAGGATGTTTTTTATAACATATCATGCAGTGCAGTCAATTTAAATAGGAAAGGCACTGTACAATGAGGAATGATTGCTATCTACAAATATATACATGAAAACAAATATTTACATATATAGAGGAATAGATAAATATGTGTGGAGATAAATATATACGTATAACAATATATAGATACATTACCAAGAAATACTGACGTGTGTGTGTGCATATGTGTGTGTGTGTGTGTGTGTGTGTGTGTATAAATATATATATATATATATATATATATATATATATATATATATATATATATATATATATATATATATACATATATATATATATATATATATATATATATATATATATATATATATATATATATATATATATATATATATATATATATGTGTGTGTGTGTGTGTGTGTGTGTATATATATATATACATATATATCTATATATATATATATATATATATATATATATATATATATATATATATGTATATACATATATACACATATATATGCATGTATATAAAAAAAAAATATATATATATATATATATATATATATATATATATATATATACATACATGTCTGTAAATGCCCATACAAACATATGCTGCTGAGAGACCACCCATAACTGGGGCAGCATGCACAGTTGGATAGAAAAGGACCCATGACACTCACATCTGCCCCCCCCAGTCCAAATAATAAGTGAGCAGTACGCTGCTACAAAATCATGACAGGCCATGCACAATGGCCAGACATATACCGTGACCTCTTAGCAAAACTACTACAATGAGTGAAGACAGTAAACAAAAATGCAAACAGTCAGTAATTCACAAAAGTTCATTTTACTATGATGTCTTTGCCAAAGCCTTCAAGGGGTAATACTTTACAAGAAACTCTTCTTCTTTTCCCGGTTAGGGGTTGCCACAGTGAATCACCTGTTCACTCATGATTGGCAGTGGAGTTTTACAGTGTCGAGTTGCCAGCCCGGCATCCAACCTCCCACAGAAGGCACACATACACATGCACTCACACCTAGGGCCAATTTAGAGTGTCCAATCCACCTACAGCATGTCTTTGGGATGTGGGAGGAAACAGGAGCACCTGGAGGAAACCCATGCGACCACAGGGAGGACATGCAGACTCCACACAGAAGACACCCCAGCCAAGAATCGAACCGGAGAACCTCTTGCTGTGAGGCAGCAATGCTAACCACTGCACCACCGTGGCCACCCTAATACTTTACAAGAAATACTTGCCTTAATTAGAAGACGCAATTAACACTTAAGTACATTTAAATGCACAGCCTGCAATTACACTCCTCATTCAACCCCCATAGGGGTATCACATTTAAAAACATACATTGATTCTATACATAACAATTGTTCTTTGATGACTGATCAAACTGAGAAACAGACTTTTTCCAAAGCAGTACCTTGTAACCCACTACACTTAATTACATGTATATACACAACCTCCAATTACACTACTCATTTAACCCCCTAGGGGATAATGTATCACACTTAAGAATTTAAACTGATTCTGTACATAACAAATGTTTTTTCATGACTATTACCCCATGGTGAGAATTATTAAAATGCACAGCTATAGAACTATCTTCTTTCTCATCAGTAATATGTCTCAAATGTCCTAACAGCCTAGTTGTAAAACACCTGTTACTCTCTCCCCCATAAAGTATGTTACAAGGGCATCTAAGAGCATTGTCCATACACCAAACTCTTGAATGTACAGAGTCTCCCATGTTGCCTACCCTTTCCCTTCAGGAGGAATGACAGACCAAAATAATGGTAGACCCTAACTATCAACCTCCTACTGTATGGCATCTGTACAAAGCCTGGCATAATTTGGGACAGAGGCCCAAAACCATGACCATACTTTAAATATTGTTGTAATACACTGAGAAAATTGCTGGTGTTACAGGGTTTGTTGTAACATCTTTTCTGAGGGGTATAAAGTCTGAAAAACAAATGGATGTTAGCATTTACTGATTGCAATCACCAGAGTATGCTACTGATTTGCCAAAGACACCATCTGCCTGGGGAACAGATCAAACATAACAGGCAAATCTCTGGCCATTATGTGGATAGCCCTACAGTTGAGAGCTATGCAGATACAGAACTTTGTCAGACTGAAACCTATGCACAAGTAGCATGTTCAGGCAAACCCTGTTAAATAAGCAGTATTCAAAACATATAACAGTGGTACTCACATTTTGCCCCTAAGTCTTGAATCTTCTCTACCATTTAGTTGACTTGTCTCCACCTGTCTTGTTCTAAAAGGTATTAGCTCACACACCTCCAGGATGTCTTCCTCACAGGTAAGGGAAAGGGCCAATGCCCACATGGAGTACTCAATTATAGGAGTGTGTTGTCATGACATTGGCTATTGGAATAACTACACAGCTGTTCTGCATACAAACATCAACTGGGGGACACCAACTGATGCTCGGGCCATCTCATGGTCATGAACAGTGCCTACAAGTGACAAGCTGTCATCTATTCAAACCACCTCTGTCATAGACAGTACATCAGTGCAAAGCTGAAGTAGTCTGAGAAAAAAAGATATATCTGTGCAAAATCCAGAAAAAAAAGAAAAAAGGTATGTGAAACAAGTTAGCATGTAATTGAATGCAGTAGGTGGTCTGTACTAATAGAAAATGGGGGGTTGAAAGCATATGTCTCAACAAGACTTGCTGTACTGATGTACTTCTGAACAGCACTGATGGCCAGAGCATGTGGCTCTGTCTGTAGTGACTAGGCCAGCTACTGGGATGTTGTACATATCCACCTGTGAATATAACTATGATACGCATTTTGTCTTATAAATATAAGACAACTTTACAGAGCATGTGCAGAATAAAGTACTGCTGCAGATGTGTGTGTTGAACTGCATGTTATATACTGAGCTCATACCATTCGACTCTCCAGTGTTCTGCACATTGACCATATGTGTGTGTCTGTCAAATCCTTACCAAATCTGTGAAGACTGACATTACAACATCCACCTTCATTGTACCCTGGCTTTTCCTATTCGGGGTTGCCACAGTGGATCATCTGTTGCCATTTCTGCCTGTCCTCTAAATCTTGCTTTCTCACACCAAACACCTGCATGCCCTTTCACACCACATCCAGAAACCTTATCTGAGGCCTTCCTCTCATCCTCTTACCTGGCAACTACATCCTTACCAGCCTTTTCCCAATATACTCAGCACTCCTCCTTAGCACATGTCCAGACTGATGTAATGCTGCCTCTCCAACTTTGTCTCATATCCATCCAACATGGCCTGAGCCTGTCATATACACATTGCTAAACCTGTGCACCCATGTCACACCCAGTGCAAATCATAACATCTGTAACTCTGCCATGTGCAGCTCTGACTCCTGCCTTTTTGTCAGTGCCACTGTCTCCAACCCATATAACATAGGTTGTCTCACTACCCTCTTGTAGACCTTATGTAGCACGTTTACTGGTACTCATCTGTCACATATCACTCCTGACACTCTTCTCCACCCTCTCCATCCTGCCTGTACTCTCTTCTTCACCTGTCCTCCATAGTTCTCATTACTCTGAAATGTTGATCCCAAACATTTGAACACATCCACCTTTACCAACTGTACCCCATGCATCCTCAACATGCTGCTATCCTACCTCTCAGTCACACAGAGATATTCTGTTCTAGGGTTACAGACCTTCATTCCTCTCCTCTCTAGAGCATATGTCCACCTCTCCAGGGTCTACAAAATCTGTTCCCTACTCTCTATACAGATCACAATGTCATCTGCAAACAACATAGTTAGTGGGGACTCCCGTATGATCTTCTCTGTCAACCTGTCCATCGCCATTGCAGATCAGAAAGGGTTAACAGCTGATCCCTGATGTCATCCTACCTCCACCTTAAACACATCCATCAATCCCAATGCAGACCTCAATGCTGTCACACAACCACTCTTACATATATCTCTTCCACTCATGACTTCATCATACAATACCACAACTCCTGTCTAGGCACCCAGTCACATGCTTTCTGTAAGTCTAGAGAAACACAGAGCAACTCCTGGCCTTTCCTGTATTCCACCAGTAACAGTCTCAGAGCAAACATCATATTGGTGGTGCCCTTTCCATGCATGAAGACATACTGCTGCCCAGTACTCCTCACCTCCCTGCATAACCTAGCTTCCACTACTCTTACCCATAACTTCATGCTGTGACTGGTCAGTGTTAGTCCTTTGTAGTTACACCAGCTCTGCACATCAACCTCATTCTTAACACTGTACCCAACACTTTCTCTCCACTCCTCATGCAATCTCACACTTCCCAAGATATCAGTAAACAGTCTGGCTAACACCACTGCCATTTCCCCTAAACAACCCCATGCTTCCACATGTGTGTAATGTGGACCAACAGGCTTGCCAGTATTCATCCTCTCCATAGCTATCTTTACATCCTCTTTGTTAAGCCATTGCACTTCCTGATTCACCATACCCACATCATCCAACCTTCTCTGTCTCATTCTCCTCATTCATCAGCATCTCAAAGTACACTGTCCATATCCTCAACACACTCTTCTCGCTTGTGAGTACATACACCTCATTATCCTTTATCACTCTGATCTGCTGCACATCTTTCCTAGCTCAGTGCATCTGTCCAGCCAATCGGTACAATTCCTGTCATCCCTCCTTAGTGTCGATCCTGTCATAGAACCCCTCTTATGCCCATCCTCAGCCTTTTGTTGACATGCAAGTAAAACATCTGAGCATGTTATATGATCCTCGTTTCTACACTGAAGGATTTAATTTGCAGGTTATATCATTCTTTATTTGGTCTTGCTTACGAGAGTGAATAACAGCTAAAAGTCTGATTTCTTGGATGCATGTTGATGTATTGAACTAAGTATCTTATTTCCTAAAAGTATAATTTCAGTTTATGATCTTCTTTGAGTGGCTTTTCTGTGCAAATGGGCATCGAAGTACTCATATTGTCTAAAAATGTAAGTTCTTGTGGTGGGTAGCAAGTGTTTATTTACTGAAAATTATAATTAAGAATTCATAGTATTGATATAGTAGGAAGTGTGAGGGTTTGCAAAGGCCTGTTTTCTCACTGTAAAACAGCATCAAGACAGTAAGTCAGACAGTCTGCATTTATTTATTTATTTTATTTTGTTTTGCTTTATTTTATTTTCACTAGGTTCCAAAAAGGAAATGATATATTCTCTTTTTGGGACGGGAAAGTAAGTTTATATCTTGATCACAGTTTGGCACTTCCACTGGCCCTTGTGAGTAAGGGGGACATTATAAATGCCAAGTAGAACACCTGATAAAGTAGTAGTAAAGACGAGGGGGAGATTATAAAGAAAGGACAAATTTTTTTTATTTTTCTGGAAGGGGAAAGAGGGAAAACCAACAGGAGTTTGCCTTGGTCTGTGATAACTGAGCTTAGCTAGTGGGCTGCAATTTATAAATGTGTAATGTTTGTGAGACCAGGCAGTGGTAATGGGCGGTTGTGGCAAATTAAAGATCTGTGTTAGGATGAGTGTTGTCGAGAGATTATGATTGGATGACATTGTTTACTTGTTTACTTTTAAGGCAATGACAATATCCAAAACGCATTATTTGTGATCAGTTGTGAAGATGTTATAGCAGCTGGAACACCCTTGGTAATCTCATTGATGTTTGCATGATACTTCTTTATGAGTTTAATTATTTACTGGCTAAGATATAAAATAATATTTTTTCAAAGTGTAAATACATGTTATACCCAATGCCACTTGTGAAAGTTTCCCAGGAGTTGGGGGAGAAATTTGTTGCATACTTATGTTAACTCAATTAGCTGGCAATTTTATATATACACACATATGTGATTGAATCAGACTAACAGGGAACATTTTTCAGTCTCTTAGTTCTTGAAAATGAGTGTTTATGTTGCATTCTGCCAGGGAAATTCTTGGTCATGTGGTGTCTAGTGTGCAGTAATTTGTGGTTGTGTAGCTTTATTGCTAAAATTTTCATATTTATAATTATTTGTAATGTTTTACTAATTTATTGCATAGAAAATGGGAGGTTATGTTACATATAACCATTCATTAAATTATATTACATATCCTTTTGTATCTTAGCAGTACATATATAGTTGATGATACTTTTGTTGCATGAAATTGTAGAGGGAATCAGATTTCTAACAAAGCAGTTTTAGACTCAACGCAACAGCTTGAGGACTTGAATGAAAATTGACAACATAAGATAAATATGTTATGTTCTTGCAATAATGTTCCATCTGTGTTATCCATATTTGTTTATCATTCTTTCTCAACTACCTACTCTCCAACCCCCTACCTATCAACTTCCCCTACCTATCAACTTCTACAATTACATGCTTCAGACCAGTGCATAAATACAATCTGGTATTGCCTACATATCAAAGTTTAATAATAATCTCTGCAGCTTTAAGTCTATTATCTGATTTGTGTAACCAGCATTTCACACATACATGTTACATGCTATGTGTATTTTTGTGCCAGTACATTCAATAGTGTGTGTGAAAAATATGACTGAATATAATCTAAATTTAGAGAGAATATGAACAGAGATAGCATGTAAACACTTGCATTTCCGTTTCTCGTACTATTTATGAATGTGTGGTTGAGATCACTCATGAATTCATACTTTGGAGCATAAGAACCGAAGTGCATTTTATATCTCCTTAGGTTACCACTGACTGTTTCTGACCATATTGACTTACACTAAAGAGAAGGTCGACAGTTACAAAGGTGTGGCTTTTGCAGACACATTATTGTTTTTCTTCGTAACAGGTGTGCTTCAGTCCTGAGTTTGTCCTCTGTAGATGACATACCAAGTAACTATGAACCTGTTTTCAGTTTTCCATCCATTCCCTATTGCACAGTAAAGCTATACATGTTATTCTTGGTGTAACAGAATGTCAGGTTTCCATGTTCCCTGCAAAGTAACTTATGAGAAATACAAGAATTGTGTCTGCCAAGATATTTTCAAGTGCGATGAGATTGCTTGGGTGAAGGGTTCATTTTGGGGTATGTACATGCCAGTTAATGTTACTGAAGGGTCATTTTATGAAATATTTCATTATGGCACTTATGCTGGCATCATTTTATTTAACAAGTCGCTTGGGGGAATGCTTCATTTGGTGGGTGCACATATTCGCAAATGTGATTTGTGCACACCGCAGTCTTTTACTGAAGGGGTTGCTTGGATGAATGTCTCATAGTGGTGCATGTGTATACCTGGACATAGTAACTAGGATTGTGCTTGGGGAAATAATTCATTTTGCATCAGGGAAGTGCTTGTGCATACATAGTCAGACTGCTGAAGCGAACACTGGACAGCATAGTTTATTGTGTCATTCTGGTACGTGTGCATACACGGGGGTCTATCTTATTTACTGTGATACGATATACAACATTTCTGCCTTTTTTACTTCTGTGTTTTATTTTAACCAAAGGGATGGTTAGGTGAGATAACATGAATTTCTTTGCTAGGGAGCATGTAATTGTGCCAAGTCATACTTCATTTTGAAGACTGTGTTAGTCCTTACAACATGATAAAAGAACTGTGTCTGTATGCTGTACACATGTACAGAAATCACAGTTTTTTAGGACTGAGGATATGAAAATTATGATATTTTTTCATATTTTAGTGAATGACTTAGCTAAGGAAAGATGTCAACATGCTAAGTAATACCTTATTTTGAAGACAGTATTAGTCCTTACAACGCAGTAAAAGAAATGTGACCTTGTGCTGTACACATGTACATATATCACAGTTTGTTTAGGGCTTACGTTATGGAAATTATGAATTGTTTGTTGTATTTTGGTAAATAACTTTGCAGCGGAACATGTCAATGTGCTAAGTAATACCTCATTTTGAAGACAGTATTAATAGTTCCAACATGGTAAGAGAACTGTGTCTGCAAGTTGTACACATGTACAGATATCAAAGTTTGTTTAGGATTTAGGTTATGGAAATTATGATTTTTTTCATAATTTTGTAAATAACTTTTAAAACCACAAAATTGAAACAGACCGTAATAAACCAATAACTAGAAAAAAAAGTAAATTGTCTGGGCACACTGAAATCAGCTATAAATTAATTTATTGTAAAAAGTCCATACACAAGCACTTTCACCCTGACACAAGGCAGGGCTTTTTCAAGTGAATAAAACACTCAATAAAAATCCATTTAAATATCCCAACTCCCAAAAAGGCGACAATAAGTTTTAAAGGCATACCCTCTTCCATTAGTTAATGCATTATAATTGTTAATACAGTAAATAGAACTGTCATGTATTATAACAATATTATTTTTCTAAAACAGAACATATTGTTTCAAACACGCCTAGTGTAAAACATCTCAAAATTAAAAAAAACATTATAATGTGTTACCTAAATGTTGAAACTCAAAGAAACTATTATCATCAACTCTACGCATGTGTCCACATTTTATCATAGCTTACTTGTTTTTTTAATCAGATAGGATTTTATTGAAATATGGTCATTTAGACGTGGGGAATTTGTTGCATTTAATTTTATTTGCCAGAATGTCTCCCTGCAGTTTAACCTGTTCTCCCAATCTCCCCTCAGGGTCCATGGCAACTTGCTCTAAAATCCCAAAATAAAAGTCATTGTGGCTTGGTTCCACATGAAGATGTTTATAGAGGGCATTGTTCAAACTTTTTTTTTCTTTATATGGTAAATATGCTCATAAATACACGTATTTAATGTCTTTTCTGACTTTCCTATGTAGAAACTAGGACAGTCTCTACATAGGGCCAGATATACTATACCTCTAGTCATACAGTTACCCTTCCTAAAAATCACAGTGCTATTCATATCATTGTTTAACGTCATCTTTTCCTTGTCAATAATATATTGACAGTAGTTACACCTTCCGCATCTTCTTGTCCCAAAAGTTCCCTGAGGTCCACCTTTGTTTTTGTTCTTCTCAAACTGTTTTTTTTTTAAATTCATTCCTGTTTTAAAAACAAAATGTGGAGTTTCACCTACTTTGTGTGCTATATCCTGGTTGAATTTTAATATTTTCCAATTTTTTTTCAACCAAGTTTTTTATTTCTTTGGAAACATTACTATATTGTATCACTAAGGCTCTTCCAAATTGTTGTTTGTTCTTGTCTAGTTTGTTAGTGGAACATTGTTGCCTATTTCCTAATAAAGGTGTGTATTTACTTTCCCATTCCTCAATAATTTCTGTAGCTACTGTTTCTATTAACTTATTCAGGTAACCCCTTGCTCTAAATAGTCTGGACATCAGCTGTATTTCTTCCATAAAAAATCATCTCTATCTGAGGTCATTCTTGCAGCTCTGACCATCTGGCCTTTAACTATGCTTTTTTTTTGCTTTCAAGGGTATGCACTATTATAGGGCAGGTGTGAGTTACTGAATGTTTCTTTTCAGTGTATCCTAGATTTTAACTGCCCATTACATTTGTCCAACCTAATATCCAGATAGTCAATCCCTGTAGGGTCAAATTTGTATGTGAATGTTAAGAAACTAGTGGTGGAGTTCAAGTATTCTATAAAGGTTAAAAAATCTCTAGGCCCTTCCCATATAACAAAGATGTCATCCAAATATCGATGGTATAACTTTATATGTTACCTGTAGGTGGTATTGAATAAGTATGTCATTTCCCACTTTAAAAGGACCAAATTGGTGTATATGGGGGCACATGCTGCCCCCATAGCTATGCCTTGAACCTGTTTGAATGTCTCACCTTCAAAATAGATGAAATTATTCTCCAATACTATATTTTTTCTACTTTTCTTCTCCTTTTTGTCTTGTAAATAACTTTGCAAGGGAGCATGTCAATGTGTTAAGTAATACCTCATTTTGAAGCAGTATTAATAGGTCCAACATGGCAAAAGAACTGTGTCTGTATGTTGTACACATGTATAGATATCAAAGTTTGTTTAGGATTTAGGTTATGGAAATTATGATTTTTTTTCATATTTTGGAAAATAACTTTGCAAGGGAACATGTCAGTGTACCAAGCAATACCTCATTTTGAAGACAGTATTACTCCTTACAACATGGTAAAATAATTGTGTCTGTATGTGGTACACATGTACAGATTTCACAGTTATTTTAGTCTCATAGGATTATGAAAATTATACATTTCCAATACTTCTCGTTATTATGCCCATATCTTTGCAAGGGAACATGGTGATGACACAAATGATGCATCATTTTGAAGCTGACATTGAGCCACACAACTTGTATGCTGATATGTAGTCTCTGTCTGTAACAGGTGATGAGATATTATGCTTTGTTTATTTATCAGTTATGAGAAATATAATATTAATCATATTTCCTGTGAATATTTCCATAAAGGAGCATCACACAGTAACAGTTAAGGTATCATTTTAAAGTTAACATTCATAAGAATAAATTAAATACAAATTGTGTGGGTCTACATGGTACATTGACCAAGATATTGTGCTTTGTTTTTCCAAAAAGGTAAAAAATATGCACAATATCAACATTCCTTGGCAAATATTTAATAATAACTTAGATACACACTATCAACATTTACACTATCGGTAAGGCCCATGTCTGCTGAACAACTTTCGCATTTACATTTTTAGTCTAGCTCTTATAGTTAAAGAGTTATTAACATTTGTTTTCTGTATGGTATTACAAATGTATTTTCTGAAAATGACCTAAGGCTGCACTGTTGTTCCTATGGTGGAAGTCAGCAGGGAGCATTTTCTGAGCTGCTCTGGAAGTGCATATTCACCACAGCCATGCCCATCCTTTTTGCAAAATCCACTACCATCTTACTGTCTCCACCCCTTTTAACACCATACATACCCATCAATTCCCCATCCCCTCTGTTCCTTTCATCAACATGCCCATTGACATCTGCTGCAATGACCAGTCTGTCACCCTTGGGTACAGTCATCACCACGTCATCCAACTGACATCACATTTCTCTTTCTCATCCATCACACAATCAATTTGCATAGCATATGCACTTACAACAGTTATCATTACGCCATCAGCTTACAGCTTCAGAAACATCACTCTATCAGACACTTATGTTATCCTCAAAAACACTCTTGGCATACTGTTCCTTCAGCAGAAGCTCTACCCCCTTCCACATCCAGTCCACACCTTGATAACACAATTGTGACCTGCCTACCATACACCCAGCCATGATTCCCTTCCATGTGGCCTCTTGCACACACGCAATATATCAACCATCCCCTGGCCATTATATCAGCTAGCCTGGTTTCTATACCACTCATACTGCCAACATTAACAATTATTACCCTCAATACCACCCTCCTAGCCTTTCCTCGGTCTTCCTGCCATATGACTGTTGGACATCCTCCAGGGGATGCCTGTCAGTGCAAAGGTTACTGTGCTATTGAATGACTCAAGTATGTTACAGCAATATTGAGACACTGTCACTAATATTGTCCCATTGCACCCATGCATGCATGGCATCTTACAGATGTCCTGCTGTAGCAGGTTGAGAGGGATGACTGCACAGCAAGAGTGTGAATTTAGTGTGCCATACTGTCATAGAACAGACATGTATGTGAGGTATTAGCTATGCACATGTCAGTATGAGTAGGTGTATGTGTCCACCTCAGGAAAACAGACATGGGATGCAAAATGTCAGTTAAAACAGTTGTACATGTTGTACACATGTGTAATCTTAGTTACTGTGCACTGAAAAGGGTGGCATTTCTACTGCTACTGGTTGTTGCATTGCCCTGACACAGCCATGGTTAGTACAATAAGCATGATTATCATTACTAAATTGGAGAGGTGTCCAACTGTGTTATGACTTTGTGGCCATGCCCACTACAAACAACTGATTGAATACATACATGACTGTATGGACTCAGCAATACCTTACTTGTCATACCTGCCTCCAACAAAGTAGCGTAATCCCCTTTGCTGGACTGCAGCATTACACAAACCATGGACTTGGTCCCTATAGTTGCTATACAGGGCAAAGTAGGGGCTGGAACTGACCTGGCATCAAGCCAGCCATTGTCTGAACAGGCATATATGGTCACAAGTGGATTACTGTAAGGCCAGCTATGAGTGCAAATTGAAGACATCCACCAGGGACAATCACAAGGCCATCTTCCCATATGTATGCAAGCTCGAAGACAACGTAACAACCCTACCTGTAATGGTGGCCGATCAGATCACATACACATACAACATAGCTACAGGCAACCTGATGCAGATAGGGATAGGGCAAACACCCCCCCCCGGCTCAACTTCACTATTGGTGGATATGTACTGCACCCACACCCCTCCCCTCATCACCAGTGAGCAGGTACATAATGCATTCTGAAGGCAACAAATGTAAGTATCCATGAAATGTCATATCATCCCTGTCTGCATCCTACAATAACTCAGGTATGTGGACACACCTGCATTACTCACTGTACTCATACCAAGCCACAGCACCATCCACACACCATCCGCATGAAAGATGGCTAATGTCATCCATTTACACAGACCTGAATGAGGAATGACAGATTATGCAAACAACTTGCCCTCACTGTGGGCAATATGACTAATCAGGACCAAGAGTGCAATGCAAGCTAATACTGTGGTGATAGATTACAGGGGTATGCTGTGTTTGTGAGTGGTGGCTACTGGTATGGTTGTGAGTGTTGGCTACTGGTATTCAAGGTACATGTGTAGGTACTGGAGATACTGTTGCCAAATGTATGGGGTCATGTGATGTGTTTCCCTGTTAGTGTCTACCAGGTGCAATGTCACATCACCAGCGGAAGACCTTTTCACTAATGGAATACAACCTGATAATGGAAGCCATAATAAAGAACCACACAGTGCTGTTGGGCCAAAGCCAGCAACATCTGCAGGAGAGGACCACCCTATGGGATGACTCTGTCCATAGGGTAAATTAGGTGGGCCTGCACACATGCACATATGAGCAGGTGTGGCATCATGCCACCAACCTCATACACCATGCCTGGCAAAGGGCTGCTGCCGTGCCCAGGGACCCCACAACTACAGGAGAGAGCCCAGCCATGCAGCCCCCACTGACACCAAATGAGGAGCTCCTTGCCAAGCGTGGGCCACCCGTCACACTACAACACCAGGTACAAAGCCCCACTTGTTGGAGGTGGGTGGGACACACACAATGGACAAGCAGCATGCAGGTAAGGTCCCAGTGGGGATTAGTAGACTACTGTATGAGACATATTTATTTCTGTACAGTATCTACATGTATGTGCCAGGTTTGATTGCAGTTGTGGATGTGGATTTCTAATGCACAGAAGTGCAAATCTACAGTGAAGGACAGCAAATTGTGTAGTATTGGGTGTTGTACTGTAAATGTGCAGACATGCTGCATCCATCCTTTTCCAAGGGCACATGTGAGTCTGCTGACAATATCTCTCTCCACAACTATATAGGTGACTCTGGTCTGCATATGGGACAGCAGCCTGAAGCTGGTGGGTATGGAATTGTTCAATTGTGTTTTGGCAATACCCCAGGCATGTGGAGGGCATACAAGTTACCATGCACACAACTATGACTTATAGCCATATTGCTTTATGTGCAAGTCAACTTGTGGTGGCGTTAATTGTATTGCATCACAGTCACCACAGGGGGCCTATCTGAAGAGAATGTAACATTCCTGTAATATACCTCACAACCTGTCAGTGCAAGACATCTGGATAGACACCAGCAACATGTGTTGGATAAACAGACTAAGGTAGGGACAAGTGTGAAACATTACTGGTATACAGTGGATATAAAATGCATACACGCACCTGTTAAGATGCCATTTGTTTCTGAAATATACTGATTGAGACCACAATATGGCAGTCCACACCTTTCCCAACCTTTAATGTGACCCATGACATGAATAATTTACTTGTAAAACCAAGCATCTGGACTCATATATTGCACTTACAAGCTTGAACAAGTGTGAGGGTAGCAGACATTGTATCAGTATGCTGTTTCAGTCAGGTATGACATCTGATGCTGTCATATGTGTTGGTATACTCACTGTGGCCTACTTGGCAACTATATCACATACATAGGCATTGTTAAGGCAGACAGAGCACTAATAGATTCCAAACATCTGGGTGTTCCAGACACATCTGTACAGAGGACTGGTATGGCCTGTACAATGGTATCACATGTTGCATGTGAGGCAGATGCCATTACCACACTATATAAAGTAATGGCATCAGGAGGTGGTCACCTGCCATGTATGGTACACGCATCAAAATGGTGTCAGCCACACAAGATATGGCACACAGACACACACACACACACACACACACACACACACACACACACACACACACACACACACACACACACACACACACACACACACACACACACACACACACACACACACACACACACACAAAGTATTCAGATTAGAACTTCTACCTAAGTATTTATGTCTATTACAGTGTTGCGCAGTTATCAGGCATGCCACGGAGATTACACAATTTCACTTCATCCAAAAGTACTTGTAAGGTGAATGACATCAACAGGACTAATAAATTAGGATGAGTATGTTGTTATACAACTCAAAATGGAATAACATTCACAGTACATGATTCTCACACAAACAGTTTGCCAGTATTGAGGTTAAAATTCCTGCCTATCTAGTTATTTGTATTATGGTATTATGCAGTTAGCAGACATGCCACACAGCTTACACAATCTCACCTTGTCCAAATGTACTTCTAAGGTGAATGACAACAATAGCAGTAGTAAAGTACGGTGGAGGAAGTGTAATGGGTTGAACACAAATCAAAATGCTATAAGACACACAGTATCCAATTCACACACACACAATTGCCAGTATTGGGATCAGAACTCCTGCCTATCTAGTTATTTCTACTATAGTGTTACACAGTTATCAGACATGCCACAGAGCTTACATAATTTCACCTACTCCAAAGGTACTTCCAAGGTGAATGACATCAACAGGACTTCTAAATTGGAGTCAGGGGAAGTGAAAAGGGTGGTACACAAGTCAAAAATTATATAACACACACACTACATGATTCTCACACACACACATGCACACACACACACACACACACACACACACACACACACACACACACACACACACACACACACACACACACACACACACACACACACACACACACACACATATACACACACACTTGCCAATATTGGGATGTGCACTCCTGCCTATGTAATTATGTCCACTATAGTGTTACGCTGTTGTCAGATGTACCACAGAGCTAATACAATTTCACCTATTCTGAAGGTACTTCTATGGTGAATTACATCAACAGGACTTCTAAATTGGAGTGAAGGGAAGTGTAAAGGGTGGTACACAAGTCAAAAATGGTATAATCCACACAGTACATGCTTCTCTCACACAAACACACACAGTTGCTAGTATTGGAATGAGAACTCCTGCCTATCTAGTTATGTCTACTATAGTGTTACACAGTTACTGCACATGCTACAGAGATTATTGGACTGATAACTGGCCAAAGGTGCTGATAACTGCACAGCTGAGGTAAAGTATTACAGGTGGCAGGAAGTCTGCCTTCAGTTTCTACCATACATCTTGCTAGTTCTTTCTGTCTTGCACTTCAAATAGCATTATAGCTTTGCACTTCAACAGGTTATTGTATCAATAAGTGTATCACACCTGGGAGCCATCAGCAGTACTTGTTCATCACGGAATTAACCCCAATACTTGCTACTTATGACCACCCCTCCTGGCATGATTGAAGTGCGGTTTTCTGTGCTTTCTCCCATTAACCCGGTGCACTTATTCATTCTGAGGCACTGTTGCAACTGCCTTATGTACACAGACAGCCCATTCCTCTAAACGCCAAACACTCAGACCAGTGAGAGTTACCCCTATATCACCAAATGTGGAAATATACACTCTCCAGCAAAAACTGGACTAGCTGGTCAAGAGGATGAGCTCAGCACAACACCCACTATGACAGCCCTGACATACACTGAAAAGACACACACCCACCTTCACAGAGGCACTCAATGGACATTTACACAAACAGTTCAGACCAGCAAGACAGACACCCACTCAGACACCATGACATAGCACATGCCAAAGGACACATATGTCACCTACACAGTGTGCCCCTCAACCTAAGCTCCTAAGACTGACCACCTTGCACAATACAGTCATCATGGGTGACTCAGTACTGCGACACACAGATGTCCCACTCACTATGTTGATTATGGAGGTGGTAACAGCCAACTGTCTATCACTTGCCAACATCCAACACATGACACACCCAGTCAGACCACTCCACAACAGCTACAAGTATCACTCTGTCATTATCCATGTGGGTGTGAATGACCTGAGACACACCTCCCTGGGCTACATGACAAGAGACATGGTTGAACACTCAGATGATGTGGTCCAGGCAGGTGTGACAGTAGCCCGGGACAGTATACTGCTGTCACCCAGACTGATGCTGCAGTACTATCAATGGATAATTGACTGCAACATTGGCTTACATGTTGTGTGTCATTCTCAGGGGATCCAGTATCTCTCTGCTTGGGATAACATGATTGATAGACCTCCATGCCCTGCCACAGATGTCCTAAATCTGTCAGCCATGGGTTTCCAGGTACAGGGTAAGTGTCTTGCCACCCCTATAGTGCCTTATTAGGCAGTGTTCCAAATCAAATTACCACCGGAACAGCTAGACATGTATGCAATCTGAGGGTCATGTTGCTCAACAGTAGGCATCTAACTGTCAAGATGCAGTCACTCAAAGCACTCCTCAGACTGGAGGACATTGAAAGTTGTGAGGTAAAAGAGAGGTGGTTCACAGCAGTAGACAGCAGCCCTGCACTAACAGGCTAGGATACATTCCACAGCTGTTAGCACCAAAACATGGATCACACCTCCGCAGGTGGTGTTGTCTTCATATCCATAATGGATATGCAGAGCTCCAGACTAGTATCCCAGCATAATGCATCGGAGGTACTTCCTATAAAACTGACTTTGGGGAATAGTGCAAGCCACACCATAGCTTATCGGTCCCCAGCTATGTCCCTAGACTGTCAATGCACATTCCTCAACACCCTGGCATATATGAAGTTCCAACCCAAGACTGACATAGTAGGAGACTTCAACTACCCCTCCATCACCTGGGGAAAGTAGTCAAGGACCAGTACACTGGCCCAACACTTCATGGAATTCATCAGTTCCAATGGCTTGGACCGGCTCATACTGATCCCCAGTAGATGATGCAACAACCTTGACCTGTATTGATTACTTACATATGGGACTGTTGCTCAGCCACAGTTGTCAATCCCTACCTGGTCAGATCCAAATATGATGTAATCAACATGGAGCCCAATATCTCACCCACACCCCCAACAAAGGTAACCACCTTGCAAAACCTCTCCAATGCTGACACTGCAGTCATAAAAAAGGGGTGGATGACTTCACTGGACCCATGCCAATGGGATACAGCTGCATGACTGTCGCATCATACACATATGCACTGCACAAACATGTACATGGATGCATGGTACTAGCCATAGCCAACAGAACACAGACACTGTCCTTCAAACACTGGAAGCCATTGTGATGGTCCCCTGGAATTACTAAAGTGTAGAACAGGAGGAGGACACTGCTGCAGAAAATGGTGGTTTCCCAAGACTGGTGAACCCCCTTATTAGCCTCAAACACAGCCTGGGATCCCTCATGTAATCAACTACAGGCAGCTATGAAGGCAGATTTGCAGCAGACACTGACGACCATTACAAAAGCCTTTGATAGTCATATCAACAACCTCCACAGCAATAACCACAAGTGCTGTGAGTTACGGCACAATGCTGATTCCTATCCTGACACAACAGATATTGGCCACAGTCTTGCCAACACAGTCAATGCCAGCTTTACCCCTCTGTCCCCCCAGGGGACAATCACAATGGCAGATGATTTTCAGCCACCCAGCAGTACTGCAGGCCAGGTTAGACCTGCATTGTCCACAGGCAAAGATACAGCTTCCATGGGACCCCAACATATCCATGGCTGTGTTCTACATGACATGCAAGGATACCTGGCAACACATCTGTGTGCCCTGGTCAGTCACAGCCTCACCTCAGGCTTTGTCCTTCCAAAATAGCACACTGCTACGGTAATCCCTCTCCATAAAGGGGTAGCATCTACAGACCTTGGCTATTACTGGGCCCTTAGCCTAACAAGTCTACTATGTATGGGTATGAGCGCATTATTAGGGGCCTGATTGACCAAGATATGGGTGATCTCCTAAGTCTGGACCCCACAACGTTTGGCTTTTGTGACTGACAGATCATGCCTGCTCAATCTGGTTGACGTCTTTGAGTGAGTCCTCAGGGCTGTGTATGACAGTAAGGCACTGCATACAGCCTACCTCAAAATGGCCAAGGCTTCGGATACCATTCCTCAGTCAGGGATTATTGGTAAACCCAACAAACTAGACATCAACCCTATATCAGTGGGTGGTTTGCAAGTTGGTTCACAGAACACACAGTGTGACAGTAGCAAACTCCAAGTCAGACTGGCAAGCAGTCACGAGTGGGATCCCACAGGGATAAGTACTGGATAGTGTCCTGTCCAGCATCTACTTCTCAGCAGTCCAGCCCAACACAGAGGAACTCTGGCTGACCAAGTTCACAGAGGACTGTAAGCTGGGAGCTATCATGAATTCCACAAGTGATGCAGACATCCTACAGAAAGGCCTCACTGAGACCAATGAGTGATATGGAAACCATGGCCAGAAGCTTAACACCACAAAAATGCATCATCATCCCCTGTGGCAAAACACTCAGTTCCCAGTAAGTTCCACATCAATGGGAGCCCAATGAACACTGTAGGCATTATAAGGGACCTGGGGACACAGGTTGATAGCAACTTATCCTTCAAGCACCACATTGCCACTGTGGTCAAAAAGTACGTCTATATGGTACATTGCATTGCCAAGGGTTTTGCATCCAGGAAGACAGAGGTAATGATCTCTGTCTACTATTCCCTCATTAGACCACTCCCCAAGTATTATGGCCCATTTGCCATGTACATCCCTAGACACCTGCTACAGCTGGAGAAGCCACAGAAGCACCCCACAAAGGGGCTCCTAGGCATTAAACACACATCCTACACAGACAGACTCAGCAGACCCAAGCTATTCTCTGTGTCATATCACCTAATTAGCAGCTATCTGTGCTTGATCTACAAAGCCACGTCTGACCCAACTGGTCTAGAAATGCTACATAAAAATCCATCCACACACTGTAGAGACCTCTACCTCAGTACCACAATCACCACAACATGCTGCTGAGACAGGTCCCTCATCAATAGACTGCACATGGCCTGGAATACACTTCCCATACATGTCATGCAGAGCACCTAACTGGCCCTGTTCCAGAGAAATCTTGATGAGTGGATGAGTAATAGACAGTTCATCCCAGGGATCACTGCAGTGGCTATACATGATACAAGTACTGGGACGTAACATCGGGTGGCACAATGGCAGGGCCCTTCTATGTGCTAGGCCTGTTAAGGCTTCTGGGCAATTACCTACTACACACTTGTGAACCTATAAAGGGAATGACGTCAGCAGGACTGATAAAGTAGTGCAGTGGGTATTTAACCTATCAAAACACTTTGCCCTACAGACACATATACACACTTGCCAGATGTGAGAGTAGAGCCCCTACCTAATTAGTGATCTATACTGTAGCATTACACAGTTACTGCATGTGCTACAGAGCTTACTGGGCTGAGAGTTGGCCAAAGGTGATTATGTGGGTAATGACATCAGCAGGACTGATAAAGTAGGGCAGTGGGTAGGAAACATTTCAAATACTTCTACTTACAAACCCACTTACACATTTGCTGGACACAAGATTAGAACTCCTTCCAAACTAGTCATTGGTACTATAGTGTTAAGTATTTATCACACGCACTACTGAGCTTATAGGACTAACAGCTAGCCAAGGTTGCTGATAAGGGACTGACATCATCTGGACTGATAATGTGGGGCACTGTGAAATGTGATGGGTGGGAATGGCATAAAACTGTATCACCCATAAACAAACACACAACTCCCTCAGTCTTGCACACAGAACTATCAAACACATACACTGCTACATTTGCCAGGATTGAGATTAGAGCTCCTATCTAACTAGTTATTTCTACTATCATGTTATGCAGTTATTGCACATGCCACAGAGCTTATGGGGGTGAGGCCTCATGGAAGGCACATCTAAGATGACTGATATCTGCAGGACTGCTAAAGTAGGGAAAGGGGAGGTATACTGGGTTTGAATGGACCCAAAAGCTTTTAGTTATGAACACACACACTTTTACATTTGCCAGGACCAATATTATAACTCCTCTCTAACTAGTTATTTGTACTATAGTGTTATGCAGTTATCACACGTGCCACAGAGATTATAGGAATGCTAAGGTGGGGCAATGGAACGTGCACTGGATGAGGAAGGCCTGTTCATTCCTAGATCCTACAGACATTTCTTTAAGTGTATGAGCATGCCCAGTGTGTCCTTCTATAGTACATGTGCGGCTCCATTCCAGGGATTGTTGTACTCTACTCAAGTTTGTTTTATGCTATGGCCATACCTCTCAACCTGCTGGTGCAGGATACCTGGAGATAGCCGATTAAAATGTGGGGACAGTGGGCCATACAATGATTCTGACAATTTCTCTCAGTAATGTATGGGTTGCAAGGGTTACAGAGCTGGTTTTAGCAGACATCTGTCATATATGCCATTTGACACTGTCATGTACTGTTTCAGTACCTGGTGACATGCCTCCTCAGATCATTACAGTGATTTACCAGAGGAATACAGGGTGGATGATGCACACACAAGATTTATGGGCCAAATGCTATGCATTCTTGCACTATCCAATCTGTTGAGGGGTGTGCCTACAAGCAATTGCCTGCTGGTGCTATGGAAATGGTCCATCACCTTGGTGATATATTACAATGGTGGAATCTCTGAGCATTTATGTTCTGGCCTGGTCTGATTTCCAGTCCACAGTTGGGTAATATAAGTCAGACAGGATCAGGGTGACAGGCAGACTCCATATAGAGTTTAGGGGATAGGATATGTGGGGGGGGGGGTCCTGGATGGATATGCTTTCCTATAGCTGCCAGTACTTTGCATTGGGCTCTCCTCAATGGTTGGCTGCACTTGGAGGGTCTTGTGTGTGTCAGACTGTTTGACCAGCCTGGTGGTGTGTGTTTGTCACACATATATGTATGGCCCACCTCATTTTGCTTGGATGGCCACATGTTGGGGTCAGGATGTTGCATAGGATGAGTGATTAGGGAGGGGTGTGTTACTCCCCTTGGCTGTGGCCCAGGATACTGTGGATGCAGACATGTCACCATCTTCCAGGGTTAGGTCTGCCTGCAGTGATTGATTCCCATGTTTAAACTCCTAGCCCTGCCTGTCAACTGTACAAATTATTGCAGAATGTCCACATCCATGACTCATATATCTTTGTTGGTTACCCAAACAAGTGTGGTTTTCCAGCAAAAGTGTTTTGCAAGTTACTCCGGGTTGAAGTCAGATATTACTGACAGTTGAATTTGCAGTTTCAGACTTCTTACCCATCAGACATCCCATGCTACTACAGATCATTCCATCAACTTTATAACATTAGTTGAGCAGTATTTCACAGGTGTCCTTCTCTTTGGACCTTCATCATCCCATTATTCATAGCTTTGTCCCAATTTCTGGCTCCCTGAAGTGGGCAGGTTTGCTCCTAGCAATTGTCAGCATGGCCTTTCTTTGCATTTTGTGGACTGTGTTATGTTGGTGTTATGAACCCCATGACACTCCCTAAAGGGCACTGTAGGTGAGGCATAGGCATGTGAAGAGCCAAACCAGCAAATGGAACAAGCAGGCATAATGTAGAAATACATCACTTTAATAGTTCAAAAAACACATGTTAAACAATAGTCCACAAGTTAAGAGCTTTCCTCCAAAACGGCAAGGGACTTCATCAGAACAAATGAATGTAACATCCCAACCTTTTTTATATATGTACCCCACCCCAATTAATCATGTTTAATTGTTTAATTTAATAGAAAGCTTTAAAACATAAAAAAGCTAAAACATAATATAAACTCAACCTATACACACACTAAAAGTGTGTTGTGTGTATTAACTAACACACTATCCTAAAATACTTTTTAACTTTAAAATACTAGCTATGCTAGTCATTTCATTGATTGCTGAATACTCCACAGCATTCAAACACAGCTGCCATTTCAGCTCACTGATGTCCAAATGTATATCTAGGCATTTTCCCTGTGTGTCTTTTTTTAAGCTGTTGTATTACCAGGAACTTAAAAGTGTGGTCACCCAAATGCTCGCCAATTCTGTTCTTGAATTTTCTACAGGGTTTTCCTATGTAAATTATGGGACATTGTTTGCCATGTATACAACATTAACACTATTACAGTTAAAATGTCCATTAATAAAAATGTTCCTGTTGTTTAACCTGAAAATTCCTCCAGTCTCCATAATGTAGGGGGAATAAATACAATGATTGCACTTAAAATCACCTAGTTTTCTGCTACAACATTTGGGTGCCAAATTTGTTTCCAAAATGTCCTTGAATGACCTGCCCTTCCTGTATACCAATCTGGGATTTTTACCCACTCTAAGTGCAACATTCGATTCAAATTGTAAAATATCCCAGTTGTTCTTGATGATATTAAATATGATGTCTGCGTCTTGGTTAAAAGTGATGATTAAACTAGTTTGAATGTCATTGTATTTACTTAAAATTTCCCTATCTGGTGATGTCCTAGTTTTGTGTCCTAAAATGGGCTTGTAAATCCCATTGTCATTCTTGTTTTTACTTCCATACAAATTTCATTCAATAGACTACTAGGATAACCCCTTTGATCAAATAACTGGATTATAAACTCTTCTCTTAGAAATCATCTTGCTGGCTAACCATCCTGGCAGCCTGCACCAGCTGTCCCCTAACTATAGATTTCTTCTGATGGTGCAGGTGCCAGCTGTCATAATCTAGGTATGATTTGAAAATGTTGGTTTTCTGTAAATATTAGTAATAAAACTCTTACCATCTTGATCAATTTTTAATCCACGTCCAGATAAGTAATATGTTTTCTGTGATATTCGTAAGTAAACTTCAAAAAATCTACAATATCACTGATGTAAACCAACAACTCATTTATTAAATCTCAGAACCCTTCCAAATCAGAAACAGGTCGTCCAAAAAACTAGTATAATTTATTATCTTGGAGGCAAAGGGACTTTGCATAACAAAATGGAGATCTACATCGTGCCTGCTTGTTCCATTTGCTAGTTTGGTTCTTCAGTTTGTTGTTATTGCAGAGTCATAGGCATTTGCCAGAGACCTGTAGGCCACGTGTGACAAATGAAGGCCATCTATAGCAGGGCAGTGCATTCTGAGGATCATATGTTACCAGGCTGCTGGCAAGAGACACCCCTGGGATGGCACAAGTAAGCTGTGGGTGTTACTGACAATTGCTTTCTGTTAGTATTGTGCCATCAGTCTGGGTAACAGCTGGATGCTGCTTAAGTCTAGGAACATGTTACTGCATTTCTATGGGACTATGGGGGGGTGACATGACTATACACGATACACATCTGCACAGACTGTGCTATTTGCTTAACATTTTGGTCCCATGTAGCATAGTGGTGTGCCCTATCTTTCAGACTACAGGCATAACAGTATCAACCATAGGTCAGATTGTTCTGGCATAGACATTTGTAGTTTCAGATTTCTTACCTTTCAAAGCCGTACTGCCACTGCTAGACCTGCTGTGATATTACTGTGTAAAAGTCTGTGGGTGGGTATTTCATGGATGTCACCATGTGTGGGCTTTGCCAGGCATTTCTGTATGGTTGTCTACAGCTGATCTGCTGTGCTGGGTTGGTGGTGGGTATGGGACTCCCACTTTGACATCCATGCATGTGACCTATGACCCTCCAGTTATTTGGCTCACCATATATACAGTGGTATTTGTTGACTAGGGTAGTACTGCATGATGTGGGTAGGGCAGTACCTGGCTTACTCATCCTGCTGTCCCACAGAGCTGTCAGTTGTCTGCTGCTATCCCAGTTAGCCACCCCATTCCCTTACATGCTTGATCAATATCATAGATATGTTATCAGAATATTCCGCTCCATTATTTAATTTGTTACAGAGACTGGCTTACCTTGTGCCTGCAGCTGTTATGCGGGTGGTGCTATGTCGGATGCGCACAATACACTGTCTATACATGGTCAGGTATAGGTGGTGTGATGTTTGGGATCTATTTTACTGTGTGTGTGAGTCAAACCAAGAGAGAGAGATCAGGCCCTGGGGCCCTACAGTGAGAGTGTATGTGCTATGTGTTGTCTCTTTGCCAAGGCCAGGGCATACTGGGCATGCCTCCTTCTGCCTACAGGGGCAGGTTCAGGATGATTCTCCTCTGAGTCCCTCTGTGCCTATGGAGGCCTTGGCAATGGTGGGGGACTGTGTGGCCCTTCCTCATTTTGTTCCTGCTGCAGCTGTTTCCGCAGGATCATATTGTGTAGCATGGCACATACTATGACCATGTGTGCACATGTGACTGGAGAGTACTGCAAGGCTCCACCAGATATGTCAAGGCAGCAGAACCATGACTTAAGCATCCCAAACACATGCTCTATAATGATCCTGGTTTGTGCATGTCCCTCCTTATGCTGCTCTTGTGTGAGTGTGTGTGCATTTCTAATGAGTGCGATCGTCCATGGCTCCAGTGCGTAGCCAGCATCCCCCACTAAATGGCCATACTGGATGTCCCCCCTGGCAAACCACTGATACAGCTGTGAGGAATGCCAGATGTGAGAGTTGTGATAGCTTCCAGGACAGCCAGCACACACATTCATGATAATGCCCAGGGCCTTGCACATGGTTTGGCAGTTGATGGAGTGGAACCCCTTGCAGTTTACGTAGACCCTACCCTGGTCACCAGGTGGTGCTTTGATTTGGATGTGCATGCAGTCTATGGCACCCAGTACCTCCAGGTAGTCTGCTACATGGTGAAAGAGACACATATTGCGGGTCCTCTCCTTACGGGTGGTGGGGAATTTAATGTGCTCCTCGGCATGTGGTCACATGGCATCCAGGAAAAGGTGGAGTATCCTGGATGCAGATGCCTGTGACATCCCCATGATATCACCAGTTGATCTTTGGAAAGTTCCTGTAGCTAGTATTCTTAGAGCTACACATACCTTGGTATCCACTGGGATGGGTTCCCTTCTGTTTGTTCTGGATGTGAGGTGAGGCTGCACAGCTACACAATTTGCTGCAGTATGTTCCTGTCTACCCTGTAGCACTCTACTACCTCCAGATCATGTAGCCCCTGGTAGGTTACCCTGTGCCTGAATGCTCTTGTCCTCCTCCTCATAAGTCTGGGGTGATTTTCAGCATTGTCCTCTTCACCACCCTCAGCCTTTTGCACATACTGATGTATGAGTGCAACAGCAGACCCTAACATTTTGTTAGTTTTGTCAGATAACATTTCCCTATCTGTGTACACCGGTGGTGTAGAGTTTGTGGGGAAAAACAGACTGACAGGAATTTGTATAGTTTATAGTGGTGTGCTGCAGATGCTGCCTGTGTGAGTGGCTGAGTATGATACATTCCACCTGCCAGTTCTATTACTTGTATTCGAGTGCCTCTATTCTGCTATTTCCCTTTTTTTCTTGGTCCACTTGCCATTTCCTGTATTTTTTTATTTTTGTGGTTTAAATCCCAGTGCACATTGTGCACACCCGTTTAGGCAAGGTAAACAAGGCTTTACAGCTTTGAACACACACCCTTGCTTACATATACACTGTGCTGCCATTTCCTGCTTTTTTTTTTTTTGCTTAAGTCCCAGTGCGCACCATGCAAACCTGTTTAGCTAAATTAAACAGGTTTTAGCAGAAATGTCCCTTCCTGGATGTGAACACGCTCTTCATTTCATGGTGTAAAATATTACAGCCTCAGATACATCCCCTTGCTTAGCTGGGCTTAGCTAAGCGCAAACCCAGGCAACAGTGCTCCAATGTGCTCAGAGCAAGCATAACACACCCCCTTTTCATGTTAGTTGCTCCTCCTGCCTACACAATCCTGTTCTAGCACCTAAGCAGTTAGGTGCAGGTTTTGGACTTAGAATATTTTGTGATTCAGTAAATTTCCCCTCATTTGCATACCCCACTGCCTTAGCCCATAGATACTGAAGTGATGCGAAGCCTTTCCCCTTGACAACCACTGTCCCCTGGTATTGTTTTGATTCTGCATGCCGTAGACTAAAATGACAAAATGCAGATTTTCTTTATACTTGGGTTTTCACTTTTTTTTTTTTTATTTTTGGCACTATCGTGTTTGTGCGCTGTTGTGCTATGCTTAAACGGCCAAGATCAGCCACATAAAAAAAGTTATTTTATAAAAAAATTAAACATTTATTCATGCTAACCGCCATATATTTGGCCATTGGCATGTCTACAGATGTAAATACATGCTTTTATTTGTGCTGTCATGCCTCCATTTTCTTTTTTGCAGAAATGTGTTCATTTAGTAACTGAACACATTTCTGTGCTGATACTGTTACTGCACGGAGACCTGGCAGCTTCCTGAATCACTAATTCACCTCATTTGCATGGTTTTCACCAGCAAATGAGGTGATTAGCATGCCTCACGATCTTCCATGCAGAGACAGTGTAGACACGCTCATGCACGTTGGATTGGCTGTTTGCTGAATCACTCGTCGGCCGAACTCCATGAAAGAGCTGCTACACTGTTCGTGCATGGAGTTTTACCTTTCATGAATCCCAGGGAATGTTTTAGCTAATATTCAAAAGCCTGGAGGGGAGAGGTGAAGACCATCCCTGGCAAAGCAGTGTGGTCTGTTCACCATCTCCTTCCATGCTGACAAATATTGCACCCTCTCAGAATGACACCAGAAACTAAGCCAATTATTAAAGTCAATCATCTTTTTTTCATATTGTGGCATCATCCTTGGAGAAGGTAAAATGGTGCTCAATGCTAGGCTCATACCAACCTGAGACATATATTCTGAGAACTTTATGATGTCTCTCGTCATATAGCCTAGTACATCTCAGGTCATTTACTCCCACATGGACTATGACTGAGTCATATTGGTAATTGTGATCCAATAACCTGAGTGCATGCATAATGTGGTGGATCCTAGCCCCTGATAAGCAACTGACTGTAACTTTCTCCTTACTCAGCCTGGTGAGAGGGACATCAGTGTGTCTCACAATGGAGTCTCCAATGATTAGAATTTTGGATTGTGTGGTGACTTGCCTTATGGGTATAGAGGTAGAGGCTCCATGAGCTGTAGCTCTATGTGTTGATGTGGGTATTGTTTTGAAAGAATGTGTTTTGGGCTTCTGAGGGTATTTCTTATGTGTACATTGTCTAGGAGGTCTTTGTGATATAGGAAGATTACATGTAAGTGCTTCAGTATATGTGGGTCTATATGTCTGCTTTGAATTGTGCATGATGGGTGCAGCATGTGTACTACTGACAACCTTATTGACATTAGGAGTACTTTTATGTGAGACCTTTGTCTCCAGTGACATTGTGTAAATACATCTCTCACATACCCTGTCAGTTTGCTTGAGAATCAACTGGTTATCAGTAAACATGAGGTAATTTCTACATTGCCTCAGAATGCCCATATCCACCAAGCCGGTAATGAAGACAATAGGTAAGTTCATATCCATGGCAACAGACCCTTTTTTATTGACTAAACTGTTGAAGTGAGAATATCAATCACTGTCAGGGGTATCCGGGTTTGCAACTATGTGGACAGTGCTTGTCACTGCAAACTAGATGCCCTCTGTGCAACTAGATAATGGAGACATTCCAGTTGTACTTTTACAGGAAAAATGTCATTCAATGTGTATGAGTCTTTACAGAGCACTGCCAAACACTTGAAGAGAAACTAATACGTAGACCCTGACAATTTAAGGATGTCGTATTTAGGCAAATATTCTAAAGTTAGGAAGAAATCAAGCAATACTTACCGAAAATAAAGAATTAGCTTGTCAAGAATGATGAAAAGAGGGAAGTTGCATGAATGGCTACTGCCTGGCTACTACTAATGCTGGTCTCATCACAGCTTCAGTCTGTTGGGATACAATACTCTTTTGCTTCTTCTCTCACCAGAAGCAAAATGTTAGCACCAATTCCAAGAAGAAAAGCAGGCCATGGCCTGGTTGGTGATCCACAGTCTTGTCCCAGATGATGCAAGGATTTCTAGGCTTGTAGTCTTTTTCTGGAAGATGCCTTGAATAGCAACCAGACCAATCAGGTACATTAAGCACAGACACTCACTCCTCAACCAGAAAGAGTCAGGAATCAATGCACTCTGCTCCTACCCTCACCAGGATCAGATTATAAGCACAGATTCCAAGTTGTCACATATAAAGCAGTTATTAGGCTTTCTGGTGATCAGCAGTCTCCAGGAAATAATGTCACAGTACTCCTTCTCTAACCAGGAGAAAACAGAAGCATTAATCCCAAGATGACTACTGAGAGGCAGAATGTGGGCTCTCCAATAGCTGGTGGTCTTGCAATAGATGCTTAAAGCTAAGATGGAAAAAAATGGTTTATCCTAAACACTGCAGTGTGCACTTAGCAGTTAGATATGAAAGTAGGTAACTTAAGTTTTATCTGTCTAAAAAGTTAAGTTTTAGAGGAGAGCCACAATTTTTAAAAGAGCAAGACAGATTGAAAGGGGTGGGCACTTTTTTATTCTGGTACTATGAAATACAGTAGGATGGCCAATAAATTTAAGTAGTTGAAGGGGAGTGATTTCACAAAATAATAATTTTGTGCTTACTCACACCAGCCAGTAAAAGCAGAGAAGAAATGAGATATATGGTGAAATTAACATAAGGGGCAGGCAACTTGAAAGACAGTGGTCTTTCTGTCTGACTCACAAGAGACAGAGCTGTAGTCTGTTTTCCAGTTTTAATATGCAGTTAAAAGCAGAATACAAGTAAAACACAGTGTAAAGAAAACAAATCACAGTATACAAAATAGAAAAAGGCAATAAAGTAATACAAAACACAATCAATAAAAAGCAAACTAACCTTTCCCTCAGAGCAAACGGTGGCAGAGTCTAGGTGAGCCTTTCCAGTAAAGCTCTAAAATGTTTTATTTTACCCCTTAAATAGAAGGTTTAGTTCCTACCTCCATCCCCTCAGTTCACAGATGATTAATCTTAACTGACCTGTTCTAACTTATGTGTGACTCCTTAAGTGACCTGTTCTAATTTCTGTCTGACTCACAAGAGACAGAGCTGTGGTCTCTTTTCAAGTTTTAAAGTGCAGTTAAAAGCAGAATACAAGTAAAACACAGTGTAAAGAAAACAAATCACAGTATACAAAATAAAAAAGGCAATAAAGTAATGCAAAATACGATAAATACAAACCAAACAAACCTTTCCCTCACAGCAAACTGTGGCAGAGCCTGGGTGAGCCTTTCCAGTAAAGCCTGGTGTTACACTACTGTGCTTACTCCCTATTTTGAAGCCTCTCTTGTACAGATCTTGCATACGTATGCTGATAAAGTAAACACTAACACAAAAGAACACAAGTACATGAAGAAATGAAACATGAACCAATGTGTTACTATGTCTGTATTGTGCAATTTCTGTCAACAACTGTCCACCTCTCCCCACTACTTCTGTGTCATCCAATAAACTAATTTGATCCAAACAGTTTCCATAAGCCATGTTACTACCAACAATAACATACTCGATCCTTTGTGTGTTTCATAATACACCTGTAGCATACACATAATGATTAACTAACTGCAGCTGTCATAAAAATGTGTAAATCATGATACCAGAAACATGATCATAACAGGTATCTCTTCTGTATTCCATCAGATTCACACATGGCTATATGTGTATAATGCTTCTTTGCATGAAAGTTGGCACTGGGCACCATAAACTACTTCTAGTTTGCAATGTAAGTTCAACATCTCAAGATATGATTACAATGCGATAATACTTTACCATCAGCAGTGCAACCCAGTTTGGCAGCACAGCACTTCAGACAAGCAATAAAAAACTTGCAACAAATAATTCTTTTTTTAGGTTGCCCAACATCTGCATATCTGTACTGAATTTTGAAAAAAAATTATTTGGATTTCAGAGTGATGTTGACTCAATGAATTCAGTCTGTTAATATGTGCCTGCACTTCAATGGTTATACCTGCAACTATGTTACAATGTTGATTAATCTATTCTCACATAATCCATCACTGTTATTCTGCCGGGCACTGTCCTATTTTGGAAGTGCCTGCATTGTCAATGCACATTGTGCAAGCATGAGACAAATGTGCAATTATCCTGGAATGAACTGTCAGGAATGCTTGATTGGTAATCCACTGGTCTACAACTGTGATTATCATAGGCATCCCATACTGTGAAACAAGTACATGTCCTTCACAGTAATTCAATGTATGTGAAAGACAGTATATAAATCTTAGCAAAGAAGTATGTAATTACATGGTACAATCACAGTACTGTTACACTGGCTTTTCCACGCATATGCTTTTGTTCCAGAACATGTGATGCACAATACCAGCTGCTCTAAACAGTGAATTTTTACTAATTACAAATGTGTTTTTTACATTATCAAATTCAGACTTCTCCTGTTCACTTGCAATTAGTACTGTACTCTGTAGACCAGCTATTCCCAACTCGGGGTACACGTACCCCCAGGGGTACGTGCTTGGATGGTTAGGGGTACGCGGGGAAAAATTAGCAATGGCGGAAAGTTCGTTTAATATAAAAAAAAAAATCCCACCTTAGGCACTTTCACAATCGTAGGACTTACTTCCCGTGCACAGGAAGTCTGTCCTATAAATGTGAAGGAGCCAACGTATTCCCGTTATCTGTATTTTATCTACTGTAACTGTTACCTAGGGAAGAAGGTTGTGTGTCAGTGCTGTAGTTCTGTGTAGTGTGTGCAGGAACTGTGGGATCACGAAAACAGAAAAGGAAAGGTAAGAACAACACCTTAGCGCCTTTGCTTCCAGCTTGGAGTACTATGTTTAATAAATTTAATTTATATTTGACAAGTAGAGCTGTTTTTGAATGGTAGTCTTTTTTTTTTTTTTCTTAGCTTAGCCTTAGCTTGTCTAGTGTTCAAAGCCCGAGATTGTAGTGTCGGCACTGGGAAGGTTGACTGAAATTACTTTCTTAAATAAGAGTACAGTAGTGGTGTTTTCTGAATGAAATTTTGCATGCTCCTTATTCTTATTTTATATATATATATATATATATATATATATATATATATATATATATATATATATATTACAAGCAAGCAGCTTCAGATTTATATTATCACAAGCAGTGTGTTTCAGCTCTTCAGCCATGACCGTGATGCAGTATTGGACTATTTTTCTGAAACCCCTTGCACTGCACTTGTACTGCACTTCCTCACTAGTGGCACTCACCAATTATCCCCCCTAAAATCTTGCACACAGGGCGGATGCCCCCTTTACCCTCCCCTAGTTATAGACTTCATCAAGTGAAACACAAAAACATGTACTAACCGTAACGTGAAAAGCAAGAACTCCAGGTTACCACAGCTAGACTTATTAAAACGGTAAGCGTTTTCACGATAAAAATAAAACTGCTTTATCAGACCATAAATTGCTATGTAAACACTTGTATACATCAAAAATAAACACATCACATCTCAGATACAAAATCACATGTTGAAGCAATCTAGTACTAAGTATTCAAAATAGATTAGTCCCAGCGATTAGTGAATTTATGTAATATTATGTAATATTATTGAAAGCAGTTGTTCTCGTCTGAACTTGTTAGGTTTATCTTGGACATCACTCATTTCTGCAGTGATAGGTTGAAGGATGACCTGTTGATTACATTTATTGGAAGGATTTGCTATTCATGGGAGATGACTGGGTGAATATTTCCATTTGTATTATAGGAGTTAATACTACAGTACTAAGAAAATGTAATTTCACGAGTTGCAGAAGGAGTCAACACCAACTCTGCAGCAACCCCTGGTTACTCAACAGTAGTACAGTTGGAGGATTCCCCTTCAGTTATTTTGCTCCAATCATTGTATACGTAGAGCAGCATGTCTCTCAGTCTCTGAGCTTTACATATAGCGCTGCCATATAAAAATCACTACAGTCCACAGCAGAGGATCAGAAACAAGACATTATTTCTTAGTTTCCTGTTAGTATACCCAATATCTTCAGTCACTGTGATCAAGAATCTTTAAGCTTAATTCATTTACTATGCATTTTTAAAATCTATATCTGACGGCAAAAATGTCAGCTATGTGTACAGCTATGAAACGGCGCTTTCCATAAGAAAAAAACGTGTGTGTACATACACATTTTTTTATTTTCTTTTAAAATTAAATCATTATTTCATAGCCACTGCATTCCATGAACTACATACAGCTCCACATTCTGTATCGTAGCCGGGACGACTGCACTAATGGTACCCTGGTTCCAATTGATAGTATCTATAACTATACAGGTGAAAAGGAATTTAATTGGGAGTGGGAGATCCTTCCCAGTATAACAGTCTCCGCCCGACTTCTTGACTCCCTATTCCAGACCCATTATGAGTCTGGTCCTTTGTCTTATGGCTTTTGTTACTCCCTCATCTCTTTTGTATATCTACACAGCCTTAAAACTTTTTATAAGTACACTAGCTGAATAGCACATTTAACTGTGAGCTTCCAGTTGAAGTTGTTAGTAAGCCATTATTACGTGTTCCACATTTTGCCCATTTGTTCCACATTATGAGGGCTGATGTTCCTCATTTTGGAGATGGAAAGTTGAAAGCTATGCCTGTAAAAAGTAAGAACTTAGCTAGGAGAAACACTGGTAGTAGTAGTACTTGAAGATTATGCAAATGATGTTGCGGGAAAGGAAACTAACTCTTAGCAGCTGATACATGTTTGTAGACCAAGTGAATTAAGTTCTTGGAAGGCAACTAGTTTATTATAATATGTGTGAACCTGGATTTGATCAGTATTTATTGTGAGACAGTTCTTTTGCTTTTTTTGTGATAGCAGGTTCAAAAAAAGCATATGACCTAATAATTTGCTGGGAATTACCCTTTAATTCCTGTTTGATGTGTGGTCTTTCCCTTGCAAGTGAAAAGAGGGCTAAGGAAGATTTGATAGGTGCTAATAAGTAATGCTTTCTAGCTATCCTCCTTTTTATTATTATTATTGTCGATCTGTTGGATTCTGCTTTGCACTTGTTGTGTGGAGATCAATTGGTCCTTTCCAGACTTGAATTGTAGTACTTGTTGAGATACACTTGATGCTTAGGTTAGATTAGAAATTAAATGAGATATATGTTAATAATTACATTATTTTAATGACTTTTGTTTGGAAAGAGAATGTAGTGGAATGTTGTATGACTTTTGGGTGAACATGCACTCTGATATATAAAGTTGTTTGTTAGCAGCAGCCTCTAAGATTGTCATACTGACTGATTTAAAAACTGCCTTTAATCTTAATCCACCACTGGCCAGATGCATTTTCTTTGAATGTGGATTTTAATACTGATTCAGTGAATGAGTTTCAGAGGCAGAGAAGTTTTGATGCTAAGTCTGTTTTCATTGCAACACTGTATTGCTTTGCTTAGCAAATGTCTATCAGTGTTTGTGCTATATTAAGTATATTTGAAATAAAAGTTTTAAATTAAATCCAAATATCTGTAATCATTAGAAAAAAGTGTGCACACTGACAGTTTTGAACAGTGTTTATGGCAAATGGGGAGAAGTGGGTATACAGCCAAGTAATGGGAGAATGGAATGGCTGTGGGGCGGGGGCAAAATTGCACACATTTTGCTTTCATGTAGTACTACTTACATTTTTGACATGAAAAGTTGAGAAACTTAGTTTTTTCTTATCTTAACAGTTACAGTTCTTTTATCATTATTTAAATTTAATATTAAAATTAATTTCGTAATTGTCTTATTACTGGATATTGTGATGGATAAGTGGCTTAAACCTGGCACAACAAAAGAGCTGACACATGATATGAGTACAGAATGTGATCAGAGAACTTCTCAAGACATGTCCAACATTTTGGTGCAAAACACTAACAGGTACAGTCCTTAGTTTCTCAAAGAGGGAAAAAGAGAAAGTACTGTGATGGATACATGAAATATGGATTTTCGTATGTGGGAAATGAAGACTGTCCTAAGCCCCAATGTGTGGTGTGTGGGGAAGTGCTGTCAAATGGTAGCATGAAACTTTCCCTATTTTTACGACATTTAGAAACAAAACATGCTAACTATAAAAACAAGGAATACAGTTTTTTCAAATGGTTAGTGGAAAATAAAAGATTGAATCTGACATCATACATCCTGTCAGGTAACAAAGTTTATGAAAATGCAGTTGAAGCTAGTTACTGTATTAGTTACCATATCGCAAAATGTGGTAAAAGTCATTCCATAGCCGAGAATCTAATATCTCCCTGTATAACAGATGCCATTCGATGTATGCTTGGAGAAGAACATGTGCGGAAAATGACCACCATCCCTCTTTCGAACAATACAATATCTCGAAGAATTGAAGATATGTCTGATGATGTTGAGATGACAGTAATAGGTAGAATTAAAAGTAGTAAAATTTTCGCTATTCAAGTTGATGAAAGCACAGATGTTGCAAATTTGCTATTTTGCTTGTTATTGGAAGGTATCTGAAAGTTAATGAAGTTGAAGAAAACCTTTTGCTTTGTCATCCTCTGTCACAACGCACAAGGGGTGAGGATATATTTAATGTTATTGATTATTTCAAAGAAGAGGAGATTAATTGGTCTAATTGTTGTGGATTATGTACCGATGGTGCCAAGTCTATGTCAGGGATTTACTCTGGTCTTCGTGGTCTTGTCATGAAGGTAGCTCCTGATATAAGTTAGAGCCACTGTTGCATACACAGGCAAAGTTTAGCATGCAAGAACCTCCCTGGTGAATTAAAACTTGTTTTGGATGAAGCTGTGAAAGTGGTGAATTTTATAAAGTCGAAGTCCACAAACTCAAGAATTTTCAAAGCTCTGTGTGAAGAGATGATGAGTCCTCATTCTACTCTGCTCCTTCATACAGAAGTGAGGTGGCTTTCTCGTGGTAAAGTACTTACCCGGCTGTTTGAACTTAGACATGAAGTCCAGGTGTTTTTTGAAGACCATCCTTTCTTCCTTGCTTCCAAGTTACACACCTGTAATTGGCTTCAGGCACTTGCATATTTATTAGATATTTTCCAGATTGTAAACAAATTAAATATGACACTTCAGAATAGCTCAATAACGATCTTCAATGTCTCAGACAAAATTGAATCTATGATTAAAAAAATAGATTTTTGGAGGTCATGTCTTGAAAATGGCCAACCTGAGGTATTTGAAACTCTGCATAATTTCTTATCTGAAAACAAGCTTAATCTATCCTGGGAAATAAGGAAGAAAATAAATGAACACTTGAATGGGCTAAAATTGGACTTCTAGAAGTACTTCCCCAAACTTGAAGAAGAAATCTATTGGATTTCAAATCCTTTTGAAGAACAATATGTCCAGGCAGCTAAATTATCAGTCAAGGAGAAAGAGAAGTTGATTGAACTTTCAACTGATAGTATTTTAAATGCTGAATTCAAAGGACACTTTCTTATTAACTTTTGGGCAAACATCAGCAGAGAATACGAACAGCTTTCTGACAACGCCCTTTTGTTTCTTTTGCCATTTACAAGTATTGAACTAGCAGAGAGAGCTTTCTCTTCTTATGTCTTAATTAAAAACAAATATCGTAATAAGCTGAATGCAGTTCCAGATTTATGATTGCACCTTTCATCAGTTGAACCCAATTTCAAAAAACTATGTGTCTCAAAACAAGCACAAGGCTCGCACTAAATATGTGCAAGATAAAGTTGCTTAATAATTGTTTGTTTAGTCTGTAATTTTATTAAGTTTGAAATGTTTAATTGTATGATAACTTTATAACTTATTTATATGTATCGCCGATACATATAGATATATATATATATATATATATATATATATATATATATATATATATATATATATGCACTGTTTGTTCACTTTACTATTAAAGATTGTTTTTTATTATTAAATTTTATTAGTTACATTTACAAGACATACATTGGACATAAAAACAACTATTACAAATGGCAACAATATGAAGGGTACAATTTCAGGGAAATGGATTGCCAAGGGTTACGCAAGTCGAAAAAGGTTGGGAACCACTGCTGTAGACTATGTATCTAGATAAGTAGAAGGTTCAATTCTCACCTCAGAAAATGTGTGTGTGTCTGGGGAAGGGGCATAGTAATAGGTAAGTAGTGCTTCAACATCAGAGGGGCTGTGCTCACTTCCACTAAGGATAATACATTTACCTTTGCACAGAGCTCCCTCTGCACTTTGAATCAATTTTAACACAAGCATCTTTTCTGTAACACACTGATGAGGTCACCCTGTTAAAAGTGCACGTTTTCCTCTTAAGAGTTGTACTTGTTGTCTGATGCCTCATATTAATATTGTGCTTTGTAGATCATGTAACTAGATAAGTAGTAGGTTCTGTTCTCAGCATGGGAATGTCTGTGTATATGCAATATCAACTGAATATATCATGCTAAACAGACATGCTGTATTAACTTGCAGCCAGAGGTCGAATTTAACCTGGGTGAGTATTCCACCAACTTCTTATCCAAATTTTACCACAAACATCTTCTCTGCAGCACAGTGATGAGATCATCCTGTCAAAAGTGCATTATATCCTCTTGAGTCAAACTTGTTCTATGGTGCTTGCTGCTAATGTTGTACGTAACTAGATCAATAGGAGGCTCAAATCTCACAGTGGAGAACTTGTGTGTGTGGCTTCAATGCCACTTGTGTATAGTTTACTGAATGGTTGAGTTGCATCAACTTCTACTCAGCAGAATATTTTAACATAGGAGATTATGTCCTCATCCCCTTATCCCACTTTTACCACAAACATCTTCTCTCCACCCCACATATAGCATCAGCATGGTGAAAAATTGTTCACTATGCCTTTACTACTCACAGTTCTGCCATGATGATTGCCGCTAATTCTGTGTTTTAATGTGATTGTATAAATAGATAAGGAGGGGTTTTAAATTCAACACTGGGTAACTAATGTCACAGTGTGTGTACTGTCATGTATAAATGTGGATTTGACAACACTCATTTAAAATTCCACTTAGAAGACATATTTTCTCCTGGCAGAGGAATACCCTATAGATTTGTATGACCTCCAGGCAATAAACATTTTTGGAAACACAGTGCTTACATCATTCTGTCAGAAAAGAACCACATGAATGTGGTTGTATGAGTTACCCTGTGATCCTGGCTGTAGATGCTGTGCTGTCTTGACTGCATAAGTACAGTAAAAGCAGGTCTGAATCCAGCAATAATGGACTACAGTCAGTGGGTGTTTGTTGTGCTGTGTAAAGAAGTAAAGTAATGTATGTAGTATGCATAGCTATGTAGTGTTACTTTGCAGTCAAGCACCTTCATACACTTTTAGAAAAACATCAAAGTATGGAAGAATGGTGATGTCATCCATTCAAATGTGCACAGTCACAACTAGAAAAGGACATCAGACAGTGTTTTGTACCACGTGATCTTAGATAGACTGTTCAAATCCAGCTCCCTTTTGTCACTATGTCTGTAGATGTGCAGGTAGGTAACAGTGTTGTCAGCCAGCTATCTCCTTTGCACATGTATGAATGGGGATTCCTATTACATTGATTTCTGCTCTTTTTTCACACAAAAATGCTTTCTTTGACAATGATAATGCCCTGGTATGGTATATGTCTTTCCCATGAGAAATCCTAAAGCGTTTTCTGTGGTAGGAGGACATGAGACTATGTTCTCTATGCTTGTGACTTCGTAAAGCATGAGTTCAAGTCTGTAATTATTCACACATTGTGCCTGATTGCCATTCTCCCATCACAGTTATAACTGTGTTATACATCTTCCCCTAGATTCAGTAAACCTCCATGCAGGAATAGCTTATTCCTTCACAGAATGGACCATTCCCATGCAGCACAGCAGCTCGCCATACATATTCATGAAGGTGTGCTGCCGTGCTATAATACAGACACAGTTCTGTGTACAAGTGCAGGGGATGTGTCTGAGAGCAGTGCTCTCACAATACAAATGCCCGCTGCACACCAGAATTGCTGTACGGCAATTTAAATAGAGTGAAATCACTCGTTACAACTCCCAACCCATCAGAGTAAGAAATCTGGGCAAAGCTATAATGCACCATTGTCCCTACAAACCTAGAAAGTTGATAGAATAACAGGTTTAGCATTAGCATGAGTTTTCGGAAGGGTATGAAGTATATAACGCACACCTCTCAACCTGTCAGAGTAAGAAATCTGGACAAAGCCATAAGGGACAATTGCCACTACAAAATTAGAAAGTTGATAGAATAACAGGTTTAGCATTAGCATGGATATTTTGAAAGGTATGAAGTAAAAAACATAAATATATTTTTTTCACATCTGCAATAAAGTTTAAGCATAGCTGTGTGGGTGTGCTCATTGCTTAGCTATGCTTAGCCCAGCTGAAATGGTACGATAAGTTAAATAGCAACAGACATCCAACATAAGCAGTAATGCAATAGTGTAGTGGTTAGAGTGTATGCTTTGTATGTAGTCATTCACGATTCGGGCCTCACCAAAGCTATTTCCATTTTGTATCTGTAATCATTACAATTTTAATTTTATTTATTTGTATATTTATGTAAGAAGTAACTCATATTTCTCAACTAGAGTAGTGAATTAGGCTCAGATATGAGGTATCAGTGTAATAAAGTAGTGAAACCCCCATATAAACACAAGTGCCCCATACAGTATAGTCAAACAAGAATAACTGTAATTACAGCACATTGGGAGATGTCAGGGTAGGTAAGCAATTTTATAATATGTAATGAATGATGAATCAATCCTATACAGGTGGTAGTCCAATAAAATAAAACATAAGCAATGCTAAGCATTGCACAGCTATGCTGACTGGGTGTAAGCATTGTGTACATATGAATGCTAAGGAATGAGTAGCCCAGCTAGGGGGATTTGCCCATTGGTAGGCAGTGCTGAACCTGCCCCTTTAAGCGCTGCCAACCTTAGCTAAGCAGGTTTGCCCATAGCTTAGATTAGCTCAGCATATTCAAAACCATCCAATCATGGCAGAGGGTGGAAAATCAGCCATATTTAAAACCTGTAGGTGGGAATACAGCTCATAACTGTTTGTAGCTCCCCACTGTAAGCAGTATGGCAGGTGGTGGAGAAGGCATGCACTTTTGAGTACAGTGTTGGGGCATACAGCGGTCCAAGGTCATGGCAGGACTCCTTGTAAAAAAACATAGATAAATAAATGGCCACCAAAGTACCACCAAAAATCCAAGCAGTAGTAAGATATAAAAATATAAGGCAGTACTACCAGACTGATGATAAAATACACACTTTATTAAAACAATAAATATAGCAGCATCATAAGCGCTTTTGGGTAAGACCCTTCATCAGATGATAAAATTAAAAAACACAACATGTCATATAAAACATCACATCCAATCAAATTCAATAGTTTACTCTCCTTTTTGCCAAAGCTGGTTTTAAAGGCATTACTATATAAGACATGTTGTGTTTTTTAATGTTATCATCTGATGAAGGGTCTTACCCGAAAGCACTTATGATGCTGCTATATTTATTGTTTTAATAAAGTGAGTATATTATCATCAGTCTGATAGTACTGCCTTATATTTTGATATCTTACTATTGTAAAAAAACATGATGTGAGACTGGTGGGGACCAATACCAGGGCTCCCAATACAAAGCGGAAGCCTGGGAAAGTCTCACCCATGATCTCACCAGTGCCACTGGTATCCCTCAAACTGGTGAGCAAGTCCAGCACCACTATGCTGACTTGAAATAGAGGAAGAGGGAGCTCTTGGAGCAGTGAGTCCAAGAAGCAAGACAGAGGGGTGATGTCCCAGCAGTGTGTAAGTATTCATAGCAATAACTGTTTACCAAAGTCCAGCCTGTGTATGTGATGGATAGGTATGCATAAATGTTTCTCTATTTTCATTACAGCTCCAGCTGAGTGGGTTGCAAACCAAAAAGGCCATGCCAGTAGGTTACAAAGGCTGCATCGCGAGGCTGGTGAGTAACAATCTAGCTTGTACTATACATACCAAATATATATAAAGGAGTAGAATGTCAGCTAGCATTATTAAAACTGGGTATGGTTTAAACTGAATAAAGCAGACAATATTACAGTAATAGTCTCATATAGGTCATATATTAATAAAATGTAATTGCCTGTGAATAAAAATCTAAACCTTGGACTGGTTGTATTTACTCTGGTATGGTATGATTTGAAATGTGTACAGGTAATGCATAGCAATTAATGCTTTGAAAGCATTAAACAATCAAGTGCCTTTATAAGATATGAGATTAACTGATATTACAAATGTTACACGCCAAGATCTGATATGTGAATAGTATGTCTTGTTAACCACTGTTTTCCACACTGTGCTATGTGAACAGGTATGTAATGTTGTAAATACAAGGTCAGATTGTACAACAAAGACAGAATGAGAAAGAAATCATTCAAATAAAAGACAGCAATTTCACAATAGCTCCCTGTGATGAAACACACACTTGTCATATTTTTAGCAGACACAGCCACGGTTCGCATCCCGGGGGTGTAAGTCAGCTGTATGCATAATTTCAATTAGGATTTTGTGAAAATGTGTAGAAATAGTCAGGTAGTATTAACAAACATTCCCTCCACAGGTCTCTCAGGTAAGATAAGGTATAAAGTAGCTATACGAATGGTGTAGTTATACTGTGTCCAGCACCCATGGTCCAACCCCAAGGCTGTAAATGACAGCAAAATAAGTACATACAACAAGTGGTCTCCCCCAAGAAATATTTTAATGCATCATGCTGTCACAACTACAGGTCCCTGCTGACAGCAACCAGGGTGACTGATAGAAATCAAGGCAGAGTGTGTCAGTAGCACTCACACACACACACACACACACACACACACACACACACACACACACACACACACACACACACACACACACACACACTTTATGAGTGCACATATGTAACCCTGATTATGGGAATATGGGTAGAAACAGTCATGTAGTATTAACAAACATTCCCTCCACAGGTCTACCAGGTAAGAGAAAGTTCAAAGTAGCTATAAGAAGGCTGTAATTATACTGTGTACAAACATACCACTGCCCATAGTTGCTGTAATAATACCTGTAGAGTAATGAGTAGAGCAATGATCATTAAAGCTGTGACCATTGCAAGAATCTGCATCTGTTAACTGACATCCCTCTCACTCTCCCACCTTATCTTCACCAACAGTCTAAACACATAAATGAATGGGTATGTTTTTCACCACTCCTACCATTGGGACATGTGTCCTGTTGTTCGAAAAATGTTGACATTTATTCCAATTAATGTTTCCTCTTCAAATACCATCATTGGTGGCCTATTGCTATCAATGTAACCTGCATGCTGGTATAATGCCCACTGTGGTTCCATATAAGCATGTGTTCTGTTTGATATGCAAATGTTCTAAATGTATTATATTGAGTTAATGGGAATACTCATGCATGCTGTTATAACTAATCCTGGAATGTGTTAACCAGTACTAACCAACATAAGTTCTAAAACTGCAACACCATAGCACATCAGGAAGACCAATCCCAGTGGCCAATCCTGCCTCATCTGGCAGTGGCACTGGGCCCTAACCCATCTTGGATGCACCCTGGGACATCCAGATCAGCTGGTCCTGCACCACATTTGGGTGGAACCACCTCAGAGGATGGGGTTCACCCCCCCGAGTGCTGGAGCAGACAGGATCCTATCATTCGAAGTCAGGTCCAGGGTCTGGTGTGTAGCAAGCTTTGCAAGGATTTTGGAGATCAGCTATGCCAGCTTTAGGGCGGCATGGTGCATTTAGAGGGTCAGCCTGGCCCTCCTGCTCAGCCTCCAGCACAGCCACTTTAGGGCCGTGAAGGTGCAGTGGTGACTGCCCATGGATGGAGACCTCAATCCCACTGTATCCATTTAGGGGCTCGTGGGCTTCTGATTACCAAACACCCTTCCCTGTCCAAGGTATTTACCCCCACATGTGTCATATACCACCCCTGTATGCTGTCTTGTCTGTCTTCCTACCCAACCTACCTCCCCAAATATACCTACTATCCTTCCCCAACATCTCAGTTTCACCTTAAAAAACAAAAGGGAAATCTGTTCCCCAAAAAAATGTCGTCCCATATATAGCTGTCCATTTCGCACATGTGTCCACTAGGCACATGTAAACTGGTCTATTTGGCTTCAAAACCCATTACTGTTGTCCCCACCCCTCTCTCAGTGGTTTGAGTGTCCAAATATACTTCCACATTCAGTTTATATGCACAGCTATTGTTGTAGAAGAAATGGACAATATTGGGCCTTCCCTACACACATCCTGCACATCCCTAGCTACTCTCCCTATTGTCTTTCCCTCTTTCTGCCCCCTTTGTCACCACTTTCCTATCACCCCCTTTTTCTTTCTTTCAAAGAAATTAGTGCAGAGGTAAGCGGGAGTAAACAGTTTTAAGCAGTAGTAAGCGGAATTAAGCCTGTTTGCAAGCCACAAAGCAATGCCTGCACAGATGTAGCACATTTAAGGCTGTCTGTAAGCATATTTAACCAAAAATTAGCATTGCTTCCTGCCACGCAAACCCACTTACAACTGCTTTAAAGTGCCTTAATCACTCTGTATCCAACAGCCCTTGTTCTGTCCAGCAACAAGATAATCAGCCCTTGCCAGTCTTAAACCCAGGACTCGCAACACCATAGTCAGAGCAATTTACCACTAAGCCATCTGAGGTATGGATATGTCTGGCATTTTTTCAAACATATCATGCAGCACAGTCATTCAACAGTAGGGAAACTGTATTTATATATGTGTGTATGTATATATATATATATATATATATATATATATATATATATATATATATATATATATATATATATTTATCTATATATGTGTATGTGTGACTGTGTGTGTGTAGTGGAGTCAGACGTCAGATTCACACCCTGAACCTCTTACTGCAACAAATCTGACAAAAGGCTGTGTAAATGGGGGTGAAAGGGCTCAAACTAGGGACCTGTTGTAATTATTGCCCTTATCCCTTCCTCCACAGCAGAACTGTTCTGCCTTGCAACAAAATAATAAGGCCTGCCAAGTCCTGGACCCAGAGCCTTGTAAACTATGATCAAAGCAATGTACTATTACACCATCTGAGTCCTACAAAATAGAGATGACATTCCAAACATCTCAGTTAGTACAATCATCCAACAGCAGGGAAAGAAGTCTGTAGGATCAGTCAGGTAGTCTATATATACATGTATATATGTATGGAGATGCATATATGTGGACAAATCTATACATAACACACACACATACACACACACACACACACACACACACACACACACACAGACACACACACACACACACACACACACACACACACACATATATATATATATATATATATATATATATATATATATATACAGAGAGAGAGAGAGATATACATCCACATTTAAATCCACATATATGCATACATACATATATATATAGAAAGGTGAATAAATACATATAATATATATATATATATATATATATATATATATATATATATATATATATATATATATATATATATATGGGTCTACTTCATATGGTCGACAAGCCATTTGATAGACTTTCATTTGGTCGACAATTCATTTGGTCGACAAGCAGTTTTATGTGGGGGGCTTCACCCCCCACACCCCCAATGTGGGGGGCTGTGCCCCCCCAACTATATATGTCAACTCCAGGGTCACACAATATTGGGAGGGCAAATCTGCCTGTCGACCAAATGAATTGTCGACCAAATGAAAGTCGATCAAATGGCTTGTCGACCATCTCAGTTAGACCCATATATATATATATATATATATATATATATATATATATATATATATATATATATATATATGTGTATATCTATACAGAAATATATGATAGCTGCAAAGACATGCAATCAGAGGGTCATGCTGCTGCACACTGGAATTCTAAATCTGAAAATGCACTCACTGGAAGTATTTCTTAAAATGGGGAACAATGATATCTGTGCTGTAACAGAGGACTGGTTAGAGGCAGCAGGAAGCACCCCATGCAGTACCAGCCTATAATTAATTCCACATCTTTTGGCTGCAGAATGTGGAGTGAAGCTCCAAAGGTAGTGGTATTTTCATATTCATAAAGGATGCACACACCTCCAGAGTGATAGATCAACATTATGGATTACAGATCCTGTAGGCATAGCTGACATTCGGTAAGACAGTGGTTCAGATTATAGCCTGCTATAGGTCCCCATACATGTCCCAAGACTCACACTCCATGTCCATAAACACCCTAGAATATTAATGTCCAACCTAACACTATCATAATGGTTGACTTCAACTACCCCACCATTAACTGGGAAAGTTACTCATGTACTGATGCACATGCCCATCACATCAACCTTGTCCTTCCTAACATGGGTGACTGTTGCTCTACATAAATAGTCAACTCCTCCCTTGTTATATCTGAACACAAATTAATTACCTTTGAAAATCTACAGTCCTCCTACCCCCCTCCCCCCGCACAGGTAACCACCATGAAAAGCCTTTCCAAATCTAACTATGGCCTCATAAAATCAGAGGTGGATAACCACATGGCAGCCATGCAAATGGAGACTAGTTGCATGAGCAGAATCAAACAATGTACTATGAACACGTACAAAAATGCATGAATCCTGCTTCACCCAATACAACCAGAACCGTCACCTCCAAAAAAAGGAATCTGATCTGGTGGTCCTCTGCCATAAAGAAATTGTACAACAGAAAAAGGCAACAGATATGGATTAAGGTGAATTCGCAAGACAGGAAATAAACCTTTATCAGCTTCAATGAAAAGTTGAGATCCCTCATCAAATACTACAAAGTTAGCCATGAAAACATAATTGGAACACATAGTAAAGACAACCACAAGGCCTCATACAGTTATGTAAAGAATCTCCATGGCAATACCAAGATTTGTTCTGAGCTACTAGACAATGGTACCTCCCAGACTGAGCCAACAAATAATGCCAATATACTGGCTGGCATTTTGAGTGCACACATTACCCCTCACACCCCCAAAGGACCAATCACAATACCACTACACCACCAGGCACCCAGTATTACTGCAGCACAGGTTAAAACACCACCTTCCAAGGCCAAAAATACAGCATCTATGGGACCTGAGAATATCCCTGGCTGTGTTCTACATGAACTACAGAGTGACCTAGTACCTTAAATGTGTTCCCTGTCCAAGCACAGCCTCACCTCAGGCTTTGTCCTTACTGAACTGTGCACTGCTACAGTCACTCCTCTCCACAAATGAGGTGTAACTACAGACCCAAGGAAATACTGCCCCAACTGCCTGACAAGTCTGTTATGTGAAGCTATGGAATACATCATCATGCACCTAATAAACAGGGATATGGGAATCTGCAGACTCAGAATCCCACACAGTTTACCTTGGTGAAAGCCAGGTCATACCTGCTTATTCAACCTGGTCAACATCTTGGCGTCAGTCACCTGAGCTGTGAACAAAGACAAGGTGACACATACAGCCTACATCGATTTGGCCAAAGCCTTTGATAACATTCCCCACTCACTAAACTCGGCATCAACCCGTATATCACTAGGTGGGAACAGAGGCACAAACACAGGGGTAGATTGTGCATACTGATGCCCACAGCACAATACAGTGTGGGCACCTACATAGTGGCATGGGCGCAGCAAAACCTGACATCTGCACATCTGTACAGAGGACAGACAGAAAGTAGATCCAACTGGTTATGCATTAGAAGGAATGTTTTGAAAGATACACATTTGAAATTGAAAGGTATGCCATTATTACACGACAGCAGTCTGCAATGACATGTCAAAAAAACATAGTAGTCTACAGTTAATATCAACAAATCAGATCAATATCCAATACGAGATACATATAAACATACAGCTCTAACACCAAGAACAAGATACTCAGTACTCAGAGTCCAGCTTTGCATGCAGGGGTGCATGATTCCAGTACTACAATCTGCAATCTGCTCTTACTTGAAAAAGCACTGCTAAAAGTACTAACATAATGATACAATATGTGTTAAACTATTTCTGTCAACCAGTGCACTGTAGCTGGTGTAACATGCAAGTGCGACTGCATATAAACTGGGATACTATCCATGCATGAAACAAATCCAAAGAGAAAAGATTGTGGTACTAGTCATGTATACCCAGGTGTCCTATACAGTATACTCACACCACTTGCTACTGTAATGACAGCACATAGAAGCATGTTATGTACAGGAAATAGAAAACACTTATTAAATATGTCATTACCCTGCTATTTTATCAGACTTGAATATGATCACTGGTTACCAGGGCTAAGCTGTACTTAGCAGGTTTCAGAATTGCTTAAATGTAAAGGCTAAGCAGATATGCACACTGGTAAGTGAAGCCTACACGGTGTAAGTGCCTATTCGTTTAACTGTACGTTAGCACCACTTACCATCATGCAAACCCATGCAAACATGCTCAAAGCTGCTCAAAACTGCTTTAACCACTCTGTATCCAGTAGTCCTTGTTCTGTCTAGCAACAAAATAACCAGCCCTTGTAGGTCTTGAACCCAGGATCCTGTACACACCACAGCCTATGCAATTTACCAGTAAGCCACCTCAGCTGTATTATTTGAAGATGTTTTCACAAACGTACCCATCTTTACAGCCAGTTTGCAATAGGGAAGAGACAAGTGTGCAATTAGGAAGGATTGGTATCTATAAATATATATATATATATATATATATATATGTATATATATATATAAGCATACATAGAGAGAGAGTGAGATATCTAGGGAAATCCATATATATGTGTAAAACAATATATAGATATATTACCAATAAATACTGAGGTGTACACACACACACACACACACACACACACACACACACACACACACACACACACACACACACACACACACACACACACACACACACACACACACACACACACAGACACACACACATACAGACACACACACACACATACATATATATATATATATATATATATATGTGTGTGTGTGTATATATATATATATATATATATATATATATATATATATATATATCTATATATATATATATATATATATATATATATATATATATATATATATATATATATATCTATCTATATATATATATATATATATATATATATATATATATATATATGTATGTATATTACATACATAGATCTATTATACGCACACACGCATACACATACACACACACACACACACACACACACACACACACACACACACACACACACACACACACACACACACACACATGGGAGCGCTACAGAATCCTGAAAGCCCAAAATCCTGAAGACCAAAATCCTGAGACCAAAATCCGGAAAGTTCAAAATCCTGAAAATTCAAAATACTGAAAACTCAAAATCCTGAAAACACACAGGATACCAACACTTACTATATTCTATCCACAAGTATATACAGAAACATATTACCCTTCAACTATATGCAGGGGGGCAAGCCCCCCCACACCCCCTGCTACTTAAATATATCAACTCTGAGATTGCACTTCACTACACTATTTGTAGAACAATAATATAATTTGTGTTTTATTTCTTTCTGTATGCACTTCCTGTTTGTTTTCAGGATTTTTGAACTTTCAGAATTTTGGTCGTCAGGATTTTGGGCTTTCAGGATTCTGTAACACTTATATATATATATATATATATATATATATATATATATATATATATATATATATATATATATATATATATATATATATATATATATGGGATTCGTACAGATCCCCGACGGCACTTTCTGCCAAAGCAGAAATCATCAAACATACATAACCGAAAGTGCTGTTCACCGAAGAAGCACTTTCAGTTATGTATGCTGGTTGTGCCGGTCGCACTATGGTGCAGTTAAGGGAGAATTCTTTTTTCCCTACTATAGTGCAACCTTGGAGTGAGAAAATAAAAGTAGAAGAGGTGTGGGGGGGGCACAGCCCCCCACATGGGGAGTGCAGGGGGCTTACCCCCTGCATAAAGGAAGATTTATAGTTTTTTTTTTTTTGAATGGATTTTAACAAAAGCGCTTATTCAGTGAAAGCGCTTTCATTAAAGTGCATTCGGTTATTGTGGATTCGGACTATTGAACTTTCATTCAATAGTCCTAGATCCATATATATATATATATATATATATATATATATATATATATATATATATATATATATATATATATATATATATATATATACATGTCCTAAAATGCCCATACAAACATATGCTGTGATAGACCACCCACAACTGGAGCAGCATCCACAGTTGGATACAAAATCTGCCATGACGCTCACACATCTGCCCCCCCCCCCACTGTCCAAATAAATAAGTGAACAGTACACTGCTACAAAATCATGATAGGCCATACACAATGGCCAGACATACAACAACCTCTTAGCAAAACAAATAAAATGTCTGAAAATAACAAAGTAAAATACAACCAGCTAGTAATTCACATGTGTATTATACTTTGATGTCTTAGCCAAAGCCTTCAAGGAGTAAATATTACCAGAAACACATGCCTTAATCACAAGACACTAACACCTAATTACATAATTAAATCACAGCCTCCAATTACACTTGTCATTTTACCCCCTATGGGATAAAGTATCACAGTTAATATTAATACATTGAGTCTGTGCATAACAATTGTCCTTTTCTGAATGTTTCATCATACTGAGGAACAGTCATTTTCAGAAACACTACCTTGAGACCCATTACTGTCCCCATGGTGAGATTTATTCAAATTTACAGCTATAGAACTGACATATTCTAACAGCCTAGTTTTAAAACATATTTTACTGTCCTTCACATAAAATATGTTACAAGGTTATCTAAGAGCATTCTCTATACACCAACTTCTTGAATGTACAGACTTCAACATGTTTCCCAGCCATTTCCTTCAGCAGGAATCACACCACTAAATAAAGATAGACTGGTATTCCTATCCACCTACTACTGTATGTCATCTGGACAAGGGATGACATAATTTGTGGGCAGAAGCCCAAATACATGTCTGTACATGAAACATTGCTGTTATACACAGAGGAAATTGCTGGTGTTACAGGTTTGTTGTAACATATCTTTTCTGAAGGATATAAGTCAGAAAAACAAATGGATGTTACCATCTACATAATGCAATAACCAGAGTATGCTGCTGATTTGCCAAGGACAGCACCTGTCTGGGGAACAGCCCATACATAACAGGCTAACCTGTGGCCATTATGTGGATGGCCCTACAGTTGCAGAGATAGAACTGTGTCAGACTGAAACCCATGCAGAAGTAGCATGTACAGACAAACCCTGTTAAACTAGCAGTATTCCAAAAATATAACAGCAATACTCACATTCTTCCCATAAGTCTTTAACCTTCACCAACATTTAATTGGCTTGTCTCCACAAGTCTTGTTGTAAGAGATAGTAGCTCACACAGTTCCAGGATGTCTTTCTCACAAGTAAGAGAAAGGGCCATTGCCCACATGGAGTACTCATTTATAGGTGTGTTTTGCCATGACATTGGATATTGGAAGAATTACACAGCTGTTCTGCATGCAATTAGCAGGTGGGGAACCCCAATAGGTGCACAGGCCATCACCTGGTCATGAGCATCACCTAAAAAGCTATGCTGCTACCTATTCAAACCAGATCTAATCCTGTAGTGCACAATGAGAGAGAGAGAGAGAGAGAGAGAGAGAGAGAGAGAGAGAGAGAGAGAAATAACAAATGAAACATAAAGTGGAAAAAAGAAGAAAGAAAAAAGGTAAGTGGAACATGTAAGCAAGTAAATGAATGTAGTACCGGGTCTGTAATACTGGGAAGTATGATTTGGAGGAATATATGTCCCAACAAGACATGCTGTACAAATGTCTTGCTAAACAGTTGCTATGGCCATAGGATCTGGCCCTGTCTACAGTGGGAGATATCACAGACATACTTCTCAAATGCACAGATCTTCACAGAATGTCCACATTTTACCATCATGTATTTTTGTCTGTTCCTCTTGAGATCTGTACTTTTCTGGCAAATAGCTGAGGATTGAAGTAACCAGGTAATGACAGACACTTGAACTTAAGACTCCACATCCTTAAGAATATTCACTGTAATGCTAAATGTATTAATCTATGAACTTCCTATGTTTGTAACAGGAATATTTAAAGTCTGTCCCTATTTATCCTCCCATCATTTTAGACATTGTCCATATGTGATGCTCTGAGAAGTTGTGAGGTGGGATTACAGCTCAGGAGCCTGACTCACCCTGGGAAAGGACAAATCTTATATGACAAATGCAGGGGTGTCTGTCAAACAGTTGTGACTGCGCTACTGCTAGGCTAGTTAATGGGATGTTTTCCATATGCATGTTACCTGTGATGAGTAAGACACATTTGCCTTGTAAAGCTAAGACACCTATAGAGGGCATGTGTGTAGTAAAATACTGTTGCAGACATGTGTTGAACTGCATGTGATATATTGAATTAATAACATTCAACTGTACAGTGTTCTGCAGGACAATAACCACATTTGTGACTGATATCTGTAGTCACATACACATATACCTGTGTTATATCAGCCAAACCAATGGCAGGTCTGTGAGCAATGACACTGTAAGCGTACTTATGACTGTTGGACATCTTCCAGGTTATCACAGTGATGTCAAACCCTATGGTGCAATCAACTTACTAATGTATGGTGCACCCATTTATGTGTGCCACTGTCCAGACGTACTGCTGTAACAGGTTGAGAAGCATGATTGAGCGGCAAGACTGTAACTAAAGTGTGCTATACTAACATACAACAGAAATTTATACCAGGTATCCCCTGAGCACATGTATGCATGCTTATGTTCAGCTGGAAGGCAAAAAACTAAATCACATGGCTTTCAAGCATTCAGGTACATAGGTTGTGCATGTTGCACATGTGTGTAATAGTTTCAGTGCATACAACAGATAGAAGTGTGTACAGCTACTGGTTGTTGCAGTGTCCTGGCACTGATATAGGTACTAGACTAGGCATGATATTCAGCTATTAATCAGAGAAGTGTCTACATGTGTTATGACCCTCTGTCCATGCCTACCCCTACCAGCTATATCCACACCTATATATAGTGGATATCACAAGTGTACACACCCCTGTTAGACTGCCAGGTATGTGAGCTGTATGCCAATCAGACCACAGAAGATCATTTCATAATGTTTCTCATCTATATGTGACCCCTAACCTGTACTATACCATTGAAATCAATTAAAGGTGTTTCTAGGAAGGTGATCAACTATTGCCGAGTGAAGATGTGCCATGATGTTAGAGTCCAGACCAAGATGGATGAATGCTCTAACCATCTCAGGAGGTACATGCACAACATATCAGTTTAAGGGTGTGCACACTCATTCAACTGGCTTGTTGTACTGGGCATTATTTCCATATGTTTTCACAGACCCGATTGTTATGTTTTCAATCGAATTGTAGAGGCCATAGGTCACAGTACAGGTGGGAATTGTTATGACATGAGTTATTGTGGTGTCATGTTTCATCTGTGCCAATACCAGACAGTGTATTAGGGGTGTGTACCCTTTATATCCACTGTAGCTAAATGGGCACAGCAGTACCTGACCTGTATATCCAGCCTCCACCAAGGTAGAGTAATCCTCTTTGGTGGACAGCAGCAATACACAAACCACATAATAGGTTTCTACATTGGCTGTACAGGGACACATATATGCAGGCAAAAACTTTGAAGCAAGCCCATCTATATCTGAGCAAGCATGTAAGTTCACAAGTAACTTCCTGTAAGGCTGACTATGACTATGAATCGGACATATCCATACCACCAAGGACAATTGCAACCATGTCTCCACATATGCTGTAAGTCTCAGATGAAACAACACAATTCACCCTGTACTGGTGGTAAAGAACACCTCATACACACATGCCGTGGATATAGGCAACCTGCATCACACAGGTTAGGTGGGAACATTGCCATGCACATCAACCACACTCCTCCCCTCATCAATGGCGAGCATGTACATATTACCTACTTATAGCAACAACAGCATATCTCCATGGGGCATAATAACATCAGTGTCTGCCTCCTACATGAACTCAGGCATGTGCTCAGAGCTCCATCACATACCACAGTCAAACACAGACCTGCCAGCATCCACACACTATCCACATGGAAGATGCCTATTGTCAACCCTTTACACAGAAATGAATGGAGGATAGAGGATTATGCAATCGAGTGTCCAACATTGAGGGGAATAAGATAGCTCAGGGACAGGCGCGTAATGCAAGCTGCTATAGCCATGATAGCTTGGAGGGTTTTGGTGTAGTCTGGATTATTTGCAAGTAATATCCACTGTTGATGTGCATTTTGACAACCGTATGAGGTCCTGTGACCTTTTTCCTGTTTATCTCTTCCAGGTAAGACGCAGAGTGCTCACCTACTAGCATTGTCTGTTGGGGAAACAGACATCATCATCCAATATGTGATTGGACAGTATGCCCTGTCATTTGCACAGAGTGCAGAAGATGTGCAGGCGAGGACTGCCCTGTGGAACAGTGTGGTCCACAGGGTAAATGATGCCAGTCTGCACAGCAGAACCTATGAGCATGTGCAGCATCGGGCCACCGACATCAAATGCCATGCCTGTCAATGGGCTGCTGCTGCTGTAGTGAGGGACTGACTAGCTACAGGTGGGGGCCCAGCCATCCACTCCCCACTGACACCCACCGAGGAGCTCCTCACCAGACTTGGGACACATGCCAAATGCACAAGACATGATGCTGAGGGAAGCATTGTGGAGGTGGATTACACACACACACTGGATAAGGAGCATGCAGGTAAGGGCCCAGTGGGGATTAGTACACAAATGTATCAGACATACATGTATCTGTATTGTATCTACATGCATATTTCAGATCCGATTGCAGCTGTGGATGGGGTTTTCTAATGCATAGAGGTGCACATCTATGGTGAGGACAGGACATTGTATATTGTTGTGGTTAGTACTGTAGATGTGCAGACATGCTGCATCCATCCTGCACCAAAGCAACATGTGTCTGCGGACAATAACTCCCTCTCACAACTACCTAGGCCCCTGGTCTGCATATGAGACAGCAGCCTGAAGCTGATCTGTATGACATTGTTCTGTTATTGCCTGGCAATACCCAGGCATGTAAAGTGCATGCAATTTACCATGCACACAACCATCAGTAATAGCTATATTGCTTTATGTAATAGCTATATAGCTTGTTGTGCATGTTCAATTGTGCTGGGGTTAACTGTATTGCATCACAATGGTCACCACTGGGGCCTATCTGACATGAATTCAACATTCCTGTAGCATACCTCACAACTTGTTAGTGCCAAGATGTCTTGAACACTGGCCACCAAATTGCGCTGGACAAACAGCCTAAGGTAGGGTCATGCATGACACATTACTGGTATACAGTGGATATAAATTGTGTACACACCCATCTTAAGATGCAAGGTGTTCCTGTTACATACTAATTAGTACCACAATATGACAGTCCACACCTCTTCCAGCCTTTAATGTGACCCATAACAGGTACAGTTCACTTGTAAAACCAAGCATCTGGACTCATGTATTGCACCTACAAGACTGGTCATCTGTGAGGGAGGCAGACATCCTATCACCACGATGTTTCAGTCAGGTATGATACTTCATGCTGCCATGTGTGTTAGTACACTCACTGTGGCCTATTTGACTATAATATCACATGCATGGGCATTGTTAAGGCACACAGACCACTTCCAACCACGTATAGATTTCAAACTTATGGATATTCCAGACACATCTCTACAGAGGGCTGTACAATGGTTTATCCTGCTGCATGTGAGGCAGATGCTGTTACCACAGTATATAAAGTAATCCCAGCGGGAGGTGGTCACCAGCTGTGAATGGCATACACATCAAAATGGTATAAGCCACAAAAGATATGATCCTCATACGCACACACACAAACAGTTGCCAGCATTAGTATTAGAGCACCTGCCTATCTATGTATTCATAATATAGTTATATGCATTTATGAGTCACGCCACAGAGCTTATACATTCCTAACTCTTCCAAAGGTACTTCTAAGGTGGATGACATCTACAGGTCTACTAAATTGGAGGGAAAGGAAGTGTAAAGGGTAGTACATGGGTCAGAAAAAGGTATGAGCCACACAATACATGATTCATACACACATACATTTTCACACACACTTGCCAGTATTGGGATTAGAACTCTTGCTTATCTAGGTATGTCTACTATAGTGTTACGCAGTTACCACACACACTACAGAGCTTACTGAATTTTCACATGGCCAAAGCTGATGATAACTGCACAGCTGTGGTAAAGTATTACAGGTGGCAGACAGTCTGCCTTCTTTTCCACCTGTGCATCATGCTAGTGCTTTCTGTCTTGCACTTCAACTAGCAGTATGGCTTGGCATTTCATCAGGTTATTTTATCAAGAGGTGTGGCACACTTGTGAACCATCAGCAGTACTCATTCATCATACACTCTAGTATAATTAATATTCCCTGTTAACATCTGCATTCATTGCTTGAAATTCTGTGTGTTCTGACAGAAAGTGCTACTGAAACCATTCAAAATATAAAGTGATAAGTCTATTTTTTGGCATTTCTTTAAAAAGCTCTGTATTATCCTAATTTTTTTACTTGACTGATTTAGATATATATATTTGCTGGCTTCTGATCTATGCTGAAATTGCTGTTTTTTCTCACACCCTTATTCATGCTGTGTTAAATAGTGGTCTAACAACTTTTGTGTGTTTCCCACCCTCCTTCCCTATTGTTATCTTCTTCTTATACTTGGTGGTTTTGCAATTGCCTGCCCCTGCTGTATATTTGATCTGTGACACTCCTCCCAGTCTATTGTCATTAGCTCATTCTACCTAATACAGAGAAAAAAACATTTTTGCACTTTATTCATCTGCTCTTACCATATTTGTGTTTCTTCTTACTTAATTACTTTTTTTGCTTTTGCCTCTTCTTGAAAGTACTCAATTATACTCATTCTGCTGCATTTATTACTGCTTGGTAGTAGCCTGATTAAACTGTAACTGTTATTCTAAGCCTTGTGGTTTAAGCACTTGGGCTTCAGACCAGTTGTTTTACATTAAGAAGGTTTGTGGTCTGCACTGTTGTGGCAGGACGGGTATCTTACATCCTTCTAAGTTGGGAATTGCTGATTGAAGGCTCAGTGTCTGTTATTCTAAAAGTGTAGTAGTTCTGGTATAAGCACTTGGGCTTCAGGCCAGTTATTTTACATTAAGAAGGTTTGTGGTCAGCACTCTTGTGGGAGGAGAGGCTAGGTTTTGCCATTCTGAGCTGGGAATTCTGGTTAAAGGCTTATTATGCTTGCTTATTTGAACTGTTTCTTCTGAAATTAGTGTGCCTTGTTTGCTGTAGCATAGACTAGATTCAGGCCTCCTGAATCTAGCTTTGTTTGTATAACTTGAGCACTAATCCAGGCCATCTTTTTTGGAGAAGGTTCCCCTGCACACTAGTGGCAGGAGTGTGCAGTTAGAACTTGTCTGATTGAAGACTGTTGGAACAGGGCTCAGTTTTGAGCTTTTTACTGGTTAACTGGGTAATTTGTTTAAATCAGTTTGCTCATTTTCTATTGTTATATAGAAAATAAATTGCAGTTTATTCATCTGCGTTTACTGTATCTGTGTTTCTTCCTACTTTATTACTTTATTTTGCTTTTGATACCTGTTCTTAAAAGTACTTCATTGCATTTATTCTGCTGCATTTATTACTGCTTGTTAGTAGCCTGATTAACTTGTAACTGTTATTCTAAGCTTTTGGTTTACACACTTGGGCCTTAGACCAGTTGTTTTACATTAAGAAGGTTTGTGGTCTGCACTGTTGTGGCAGGACACGTAGCTTATATCCTTCTAAGTTGGGAGTTGCTGATTGAAGGCTTAGTGTCTGTTATTCTAAAAGTGTATCAGTTCTGGTTTAAGCACTTAGGCTTTGGGCCAGTTATTTTACATTAAGAAGGTGTGGTCTGCACTCTTGTGGGAGGAGAGGGTAGATTATGTCCTTCTTGCTGGGAGTTTTTGGTTAGAGGCTTATTGTGCCTACTTATTTGAACTGTTTCTTTCTGAAATTGGTATGCCTTGTTTGCTGTAGCATAGACTAGCTTCAGACCTGCTGAATCTAGCTTTGTTTGTATAACTTGAGCACTAATCCAGGCCATCATTTTTGGAGAAGGTTCCCCTGCACCATAGTGGCAGGAGAGTGCACTTAGAACTTGTCTGATTGAAGACTGCTGAAACAGGGCTCAGTTTTTAGCTCTTATTGGTTAATTGGTTAATTTGTTTAAATCAGTTTGCTCATTTGCTACTGTTATTAAAAAAAATGCACTTTATGCATCGCCGCTTAGTTAGCGTTAAACTATTCCCGGCGCCGTAAAATCTGCTCTTCAAATTTTCCCTTAGAACTAGTCATTTTTTTAGTTTTAGCACTCACATCTGTTTCTTTGAACTCAGCACTTGTTCAGAACTCATTGTAAGCACTAAATAAGCTAGTAATTACTACAGCACTCAACTTCCCTCACTTATCGAGAGGAAAACAGTTTTTAGTACTTAATAAATCAGCACTTATCCAGGCATGTCTATGGGTCATCTCCCAGTATTTTCTCCTGTCGACCTGATAAATCTGGGCAACTTGGGGCAATGCAGCAATTGCTTCATGTACACAAACAACCCTCTCCTCCTACCACCTAACACTACAACCTGTGAGAGATGCAATTATATAGCCAAACTGGAAGCAAAGCTCTCTTCAACCAAGACTGGACTAGACAGTCAAGAGGAGAGGGTAAACACTTGCACCACATCACACTCATCACATAGTCCCTCAAAACCTACACCACCAAAACACACACATAGAAACACAAAACACACACCTACATTTACAGAGGCTCTCAATAAAAATGTGCCCAAGCAACAGACCTCTCCAAAGCAGAAACGCACGTAACCTCCACCCCCCAACACAACCCAAATGCCACATAGCCCACAAACTCAGTGTGCCACTCAACCACAGCCCATAAGGCATAACAAAGAACCCAACACTCTAGTCATAGGTGACTCTATAGTCAGGCACATTGATGTTCCACTCACCAGGCTAAACAAGGAGAAAGTTACTGTCAGCTACCTGTCAGGTGCCAGGATCCACCACATAATGCACACACTCAGGTTACTCCACAACAAGTACAAATATGACTCTGTCATTGTCCATGTTGGTGTGAATGACCTCAGATGTACCTCCCTGGACTACATGAAAAGAGACATAGAGGAACTCTCCGATCTTGTAGCCCAGGCAGGTATGACCCTAGCCCTGAGTAGCATCTTGCCATCACCCAAAATGATACCACAGTACAAGGACAAAATGATTGACTTCAACAATTGGCTAAGCTTCTGGTGTCATTCTAAGGGGATCCAGTATCTGTCTGCCTGGGATGACATGATCGACAAACCATGATGCTTTGCCAGAGATGGCCTGCACCTGTCACCCTTGGGATTCTGGATACTGGCTAAGGATCTTGCCACCTCTATAGTGCCTTTTTTAGGCAAGGTTCAAATAACAAATTCACCACTGTAATGGGTACAGGTAAGCAAAATCTGAGGGTAATGCTACTTAATGATAGAAGACTAAACCTCAAAATGCACTCACTCGAGGCACTCCTTAAAATGGAGAACATTGACATCTGTGCAGTGTCAGAGACATGGTTCAAGGCTCCAGAGAGCACTCCTGCATTACCAGGCTATAATTCATACCACACCTTTTGGGCACCTAACCTGGAATGAAACACTAAAGGTGAAGGTGTGTATAAATTTATTAAGGATACCCACACCTCTAGGCTAGTTGCTCAGTATAATGCATCTGAGATTATCCAAGTGCAACTAACTCTGGGTGGGTAAGACCGCAATCCAAATTGTAGCTTGCTACAGATTCCCCACCATGACCCAGGATCCCCACTCCTCATTTCTAGATACACTGGAAAATACTAGGGTACAACTCAACACCCTAATACTGGGTGATTCAACTACCCCACCATTAACTGGGAAAACTACTCATCTACCAACTCTTTTGCTCAACGTTTTCCAGAATTCATAAATTCCAATGCCTTGGACCAACTTATCCACACCCCCACTGGGGGCAGCAATATCCCAGACCTGGTCATTACCAACATGGGTGACCTGTGTTCCACACCAAAGGTCAATTCCTCATTGGTCAGATCTGACCACAAGCTAATCACCTTAGACATCCACATCCTGTCCCTACCTCCCCATTAGGGAAACTACTGTAAAAAATTTCTCCAATGCCAACTGCACGCTTCTTAAGACAGAAGTGGCAAACTTCACGACCCCCATGCAGATGGACAATAGAGGTGCGACTGCTGAATCCTACACAATTGCACTTTATAAGCACTTACACAAGTGCATGGATTGTGCTATCCCTAACAGAACTAAGATGGTATCCTCCAAAAAAATGAAGCCAATCTGGTGGTCCTCTGCCATAAACAAACTCTACAACAGAAGAAAGAAACTGTTGCAAAAAAGAGTAAAATCCCATGATTGGAGGAACTCCCTGGTCAGCCTCAGTAAGAAGCTGAGATCCCTCATAAAAGCATCCAAAGCTAGTTATGAAAACAAAATTGCCACTGATCCTAAAGATATCCACAAAGCATTCTATAGCTATATCAAGAATCTCAATGGCAACATTCAGATCTGCGCTGAGTTACAGCACAATGGCACTAAATATACAGAACCAACTGATATTGCCAACATCCTGGCAGATAGGTTCAGTGCTAACATTACCCCCCTCTCACCCCCTAAAGGGCCCATCTCTATACTGGATGAATGTAAAGTTCCTGTAATCATGGCTGCACAGGTAAAAACCACACTCTCCAAAGCCAAGAACACAGCATTCGTGGGACCTGAAAACATCCCAGGATGCATTCTACATGAACTACAGAGTGAAATGACACCCCGCCTAAGTATCATGTTCAATCATAGCCTCACCTCAGGCTTTGTGCCCAGTGAATGGTGCACAGCAATGGTTATCCCACAGCACAAAGGGGGAGCCAACACGGACCCCAGGATCTACCACCCATTAGCCTGATAAGCCTGGTCTGCAAGGCTATGGAATGAATCATCATGGAACTTATAAACAAAGATATTGGTAATCTCCAAACTCTGGACCCCACCCAGTTTGGGTTTGTAAAGGCAGATCATGTCTCCTAAACCTGATAGACTTCTTTGAAGCAATCACCAAAGCCATAGACGAGGGTAAGGTGGTTCACACAGCCTATCTAGATCATGCCAAGGCTTTCGACACCATCCTCCACTCTGGAATTATAGATAAACTCACTAAACTAGATATAAATCCCTATGTCACAAGATGGGTTGCCAACTGGCTCACTAACAGAACCCACACTGTGAAAGTAGCAGACTCCAAATCCAACTTCAGACCAGTGACAAGTGGAGTATCACAGGGTTCATTCCTGGGTCCTCTCTAGTTTGGTATCTACTTCTCTGAAGTACAAGCTAACACAGAAGGTCTTTGGCTAACAAAGTTTGCAGATGACTGCAAACTAGGAGCAATAATCAAAACTCCTAACGATATGGACATCTACAACAGGGCCTCACTGAGACAGATGCCTGGTGTCAAAGCCATAGCCTCAAGCTCAATGCCAAAAAGTGCATTGTCATCCCCTTTGGTAAAAACTCTGTACCCATGAACTACCACATAGGCGGTAGTAAACTTAACACCGAAAGTGTGATAAGAGACCTTGGGACACAGGTGGACAGTAGTCTTTCCTTTGATAATCACATTGTCACAGTAGTCAGGAAATCCTTCTACATGGCACACCTCATCAAAAAAGGTTTCTCATCCAGGAAAAAAGAGGTCATTGTTCCCCTCTACTCATCAATCATTAGACCCATTTTAGAGTACAATGCCCCTTTTGGTATGTACCTCATAAGACATCTACAACAACTGGAAAGACTGCAGAAATACCTCACAAAGAGGATTACCAGCCTCAAACAGATGTCCTATGCAGACCGTCTCGAAAATCTCCAGCTTTACTTGGTCGCATATCACCTACTCAGAGATGATCTCTGCCTAACATAAAAAGCTATGTCAAGCCCAGAGCTGTTGGACATGCTCCATTTAAAGAAATCCCAATCCCTCTGAGCTGCACGCTCTAGGGACCTAAACCTTGTCACCACAATAAACAGAACATGCTGGGGGGATAGATTCCTGTCCCAGAGACTTCCCATACTCTGGAAAAAACTACCTATATGTATCAAACAAAGCTCCTCATTACCACTCTTCAACAAAAATCTTGATGATTGGCTGGGAAATAGGAAATTCACCCCAGGGATCACTTCTTTGGCTCTACTCAACAGTGGCACAGGAAAATAATTTCTTGGGTGGCAAAAGCCGGGGTACCTTCTTGGCTAGGCTTATATAGGCCCTAGGGCCAATAGCCTAATACCCCCCTATGAACCTATGAACCTATGGATGTTGTCCCAATACTTACTGCTATGTCCACCCCTCCTGGCATGTTTGAAGGGCTGTTATCTGTGCTTTCAATTAACTGGGTGCACTTATCCATTCTGGGGCACTGTTGCAACTGCCACATGTACACAGACAGGTCTATATTATAACATAGAAGATTTTAAACATCAAATGTTATAATATTGAACCCGTAATGTCGAATGCTGAAAACAGCGAAGGTGTAGGACACCAAATTCTTTCCCAGGGAAAGAATTCGGTGGGATGTTGCTGTGGCTTCGCTGTTTTCAGCATTCAATATGTTGGAACGTTACGGGTCGGGTTCAGGTAAGTGTGCGATTGTGTGTAGGTTAGGGTTAGGTGGCGGGTTAGGTGAGTTAGGGAGCGGATCAGGTAAGTGTGCGGTTGTGTGGACGTTAGGGTAAGGGGGCGGGTTAGGTGAGTTAGGGTTAGGGCATGGATCAGGTAAGTGTGCGATTGTGTGTAGGTTAGGATTAGGGGAGGGTTAGGTGAGTTAGAGTTAGGGCGTGGGTCAGGTAAGTGTGCAGTTGTGTGTAGGTTAGGGTTAGGGGGCGGGTTAGGTGAGTTAAGGTTAGGGCGCAGGTGAGGTGAGTGTGCAATAGTGACGGACCTTAGGGTTAGGGTTGGGTTAAGGTAAGTGGATAGCTAGTAGTGTTTGTAAAGTTTAGTTTATGTTTAGGTGTAGGAATTTAAGTGTATGTGTGTGGATTGCTGTTTTTTGTGTGTGTTTGTGTTGCGTATATTTTTCTTGGAATAGCGATTTTTTTTCCCTGGGAAAAAAATTGGTATTCTGATTGTTCGATGTTTTCAGATTTCGGTGTCTGGGGTTCAATATTAAAACATTCAATGTTTAAAAACTTTGATGTTATAATATAGCCCCACACAGACAACCCTCCACTCTAAACCTCAAACACTCAGACCTGTGAGGGTTAACCATATATCACCCAATGTGGACATATGCAAAGACTGGACTGGCAGGTCAAGAGGATAAGATCAACTCCTGCACCACACCATGTGGAATATGTAGCTTACCATGACACTCACTTTGACAGCCACACACCCACCTTCCCAGAGGCACTCAATGGAGATTTACCCAAACAGCACAGACCAGCAAGGCAGACACATGAAAAGCCACACACCCACCTTCCCAGAGGCACTCAATGGAGATTTACCCAAACAGCACAGACCAGCAAGGCAGCACCCACTCAGACACTGTGACATGGCACATGCCAAGGGACACATATTTAACATACACAATGTGCCCCCCACCTAAGCTCCTAAGGTTAACCACCTTGCACAATACAGTGATCATGGGTAATGCAACACTGAGGCGCACACATCCCACTCACTAATTTGAAAATGGAGCAGGTAACAGCCAAATATCTATCACATGCCAGCAGGTAACACATGATACAGCCATTCATGTCACTCCACAACAACTACAAGCAACACTCCATATCCATGTGGGTGTAAATGATTTGGGATGCACCTCCCTGGACTACATGACAGGAGACATGGTTTAACTCTCTGATTATGTGGTCCAGGCAGGTGTGACAGTAACCCCGGGCAGTGTACTGCTGTCACCCAGAATGATGCTTTGGTACTATCAACAGATGATTGAGTGCAACATTGAATGACGTGTTATGTGTCATTCTCAGGGGATACAGAACCTTTCTGCTTGGGATGACATGATTGACAGAACCCAATAACTTGCCATGGATGCCCTACATTTGTCACCGCTGGGTTGCCAGGTACTGGCTAAGTGTCTTGCCACCCCTATGGTGCCTTATTAGGCAGTGTTCCTAATGTTATTACCACCATAACAGCTACACATGTATGCAATCTGAGGGTAATGCTGCTCAACAGTGGACATCTAACTGTCAGGATGCTGTCACTCATAGAGTGGAGGATATGTCTGCTGTAATGGAGAGGTGGTTCACACCAGCAGACAGCAGACCTGCAGTATCAGGCTATGGCACATTCCACAGTTGTCAGCCCACAAACATGGACAACACCACACCTCCACAGGTATTGTCTCCATATTCATTATGGATAGGAACACCTCCAGACTAGTTTCCTATCATAATGTATTGGAGCTACTTCTGGCACAACTGCCTTGGGGTAATAGTGCAGTTCAGACCATAGCCTGCTATGGGTCCACATCTATGTCCCTAGACTGTCAACGCACATTCCTCAACACCCTGCCATCTATGATGGTACAATGCAACACTGACATAGTACGAGTCTTCAACCACCCCTCCATCACCTGGGGAATGTAGCCTAGTTCCAGTACAGTGGCCCAGCACTTCTGGGATTCATCATTCCATTGCCCTAGACCAGCTCATACTGACCCCTGGTAGAGGAAGCAACCTTGACCTGTGTTGACCACATAAATATGGGACTATTACTCATCCACAGATGTCAATCCCTGCATGGTGAGATTCACACAGGAAATAATCAACATGAAACTCAACATGTCAGCCACACCTCCCACAAAGATAACCACCTGGCAAAACCTCTCCAAAGCTGACTTTGCAGTCATGAAAACAGGGTTGGATGCCGTAACTGCACCCATGGCAATGCGATGTAGCTGAATGACTGTGGAATCTTCCACATAGGCACTGTACAAACAGATACATGAATGTATGGTACTAGAGAGAGCCAACAGAACCCAGACACTGTCCACCAAACACACAATGTGATGGTCCCCTGCCATTACTAAAGTGTACATCAGAAGGAGGACACTGTTGCAGGGAAAGGTGATGTCCCATGCCTGTTGAACTCCCTTATTAGCCTCAAACACAACTTTGGATCCTTTGTGGAATCCCTGACAGTCATCTATGGCAATAGAGATGCAGCAGACACTAACGACATTCGCAACAGCCTTTGATAGTTACATCAACAACCTCCACAGCATTAAACACAAAGACACACACTTGCCAGTACTGAGATACATAGGTTCATTGCTTCATAGGCGTGTAGTAGGTGAATGGGCCTGAAGGCTCTACAAGGCTAACCCAAGGGAATACCCTGGCATCAGGCCACATGACGATAGTCCCCAGTGTGGCTCAGGAGTATAGTCACTGGAGTGGTCCCCAGGGGTGGTTATTGTATTTCCCCATCCACTCATCCAGATTTCTATTGTGGGTGGCCAGTGATGTGCACTGCTTCCCATGTATGTGATTTATATTCCATAACATGGACAGTATCTGGGTTGTGCACATGTCCCACATGCATGTTCTTTGAAGTGTGGAAGTGTGCTTGAGGTTTCTGGGGCATGTTGTGTGGACAGATTGGTATCTTCTGATGTAGCATTCCTGACCGCATTTGGTGAGACCTGGATATGTAACTGAGGTAGTGATTGCACCTACATTGACAGTATGATATGGGTATTCAGTGGAGTTAGTGGCATCTGTCCATACAGGGCATGTCTATAAGGCACAGTATTCCCTTTGTGGGGTACGTTTGAAGACTCTACAGTTGTTGCAGGCATCCAGTATTGAACATGGCAAAAGGGCCACTGTACACATTGATTGTGCTACTGAGGGGATGGAACAGGGTGCCATGTTCTTTTACTTGCTGGATAACACACACTCAGTCAGGAGATGTAACACATCAAAGTACTTTCTGATGTCAGTGCCACTGTTGTGGTCAACAGACATGTAGTCCACTGCACTCACACTGTATGCACTATCTGTGAGGCAATATGCAGGAGAACTACGCCTATAGTTGTTACCTAGCCAAGTGTGTTTGTGTATGATACGTGGGTGGAGGGTGGTCTCTGAGTATTAGGAGGGTTGCCTATATTATTCACTAATCCTACTGACATTTAGGGATGTGGATTGTCTACACCACTACAGTGTTTGCCAACTGTTGGCCTTGTAATGTGGACATTGTGACATATACTAGGTCCTCAACATAATAATTTAGCTAAACCCACCCCCAATGGATTCTGTTATATCACAAGCACGCTAACCCTCACACAGGATACTAATGACACCCACACTTGCCAGTACTGAGTTTTCAACCCATACCTAGCTATGTATTGCTACTACAGTGTAACGTGTATTGCATGTGCCATGGAGCTTATAGGATGGATGCAATCCCAAGGTACTTCTAAGGGGAGGAACATCAACAGACCTTGTAAATACTGGCATTGGGTGATGTAGTGGGTGAGAGATTTCACAAAATGTTTTACCCTACACACACATTACATTTGCCAGGGATGAGGTTCAAACCTCTATCTCATTACCTTTTTGGACCATTAAGTTACACATTTACCACATGCACCACTGCCCTTACATGGTTTAGTGTTGCCAACAGGTACTTCTAAGGTGGATGATATCTGTAGGACTGCAAAGTCAGGCACTGAGATGTGTACTGGGTGTAAATGGGGGTCAAAATTTTTCAGGTACAGACATATATATATATATATATATATATATATATATATATATATATATATATATATATATATACACATATGAAACATATGTACACACACAAACACTTGCCAGGAATGAGATTCTAACCCCTACCTATGTAGTTATTGCTATTACATTGTTCAGCATTTATCACACATACCACAGAGCTTACATGTTGGTGAGCTGTGCAAAGGTATCTTTGAAGGTGAGTGACAGCAGCAGTGCTAAAGGAAGGGTAAGGAAAGTGTTGTAAGTGTGAATGACCACAAAATCAGGTCTCTACAAGTATACACACACACTCTCTCACATAAACACTGATATTTACACAGTTGACAGGAGCAAGATTGGAATGCCCACCTAACCAGTTTGCTACACTATAGCATTACGCAGTGATTGCAAGCACCACTGAACTTACATGCTGGAGAGCTGTCCGAAGGTATCTTTGAAGGTGAGTGACATCAGCAGCAGTGCTAAAGGAGGGGTGAGGGAAGTGCTGTAAGTGTGAATGTCCTCAAAATCAGGTCTCTACAAGGATACACACACTCTCTCACACAAACATTCACATTTACACAGTTGCCAGGAGCAGGATTGGAACTGTTACCTAACTAGTTTGTTACACTATAGTATTACACAATTATCACAAGCACCAGAGAGCTTATATGTTGGAGAGTTGTCCAAAGTTATCTTTGAAGGTGAGTGACGTCAACAGCAGTGCTGAAGGAGGGATAAGGGAGGTTTATTGAGTATGAATGGCATCAACCACATTCATCTAGAAACACACACATACACACACACACACTCACACACAACTTTACATTTGACAGGACTGAGATTACAACTGCTACATGGATACTTATTTGTAATGCAGTCTTACACGGTTATCACAAGCATCACTGACACTACAGGGCTGAGTGCTAACCAAAGATATTTCTACAGTGAATGACATCAGCACATCATGTGATATAGGCCTATGGGATATGTAGTGGGTGGGACAGGCCTCATAATGGGAATCTCTCTGTCACTGTCTGTCTTTCTCTTCCCCACATCTCTGTGTGTGTATGTTTGACATATTATATTATGTTGGTCTTAGATATGTGTGCGTATGTCTATCCAATGTGTGTGTGTGAAGTATCAATGGTGTAGAATTTGGTGTGTGTGCACAGACAGCTGTGAATAACTGATATCTGTAGTCTACTGTATTGTGAGACATGGGCTTCATTTCTCCAAGTGTAGGAGTATGCCCAGTATGACCTTCTATATTGAGTGTGTGCATCCATTCTAGGGAGGGTTGGACTCCAGTTCAGGGTTTTGTGTGCTACAGCTACACCTAGCAAACAGTTTCTGCAGGATATCTGTAGATAGGTTGCCAATATGGAGACACAATGGGCTTAAAATACAGGGGATACTGTAACTATTGTTGTCTGTGCTGCTTATGTGACATGTTTGGTTGTAGCATAGGTTTTCTGACATATGTAATGTTTTACTCTGTGATGTGTCATGTCATCAACTACTGACAGTTATCATTCTTTGCTCACAGTTATTTTCTGGGAATACAAGATGAATGAAGCTGAGACCAATATTCTGAGGCATATAGACTACATATTCGGGCACACACCTGCCATTGTGCAGGGGTAGCTACAGACAATAGACTGCTGGTTCTGTGTAAATGGTCCACAACCTTGTTAGTATGCTGGATGGGGTTCCCCTCCTTGTGCTTTTCTCAACTTTATGGAATGGCCATATCCTGCTGTGGCCATGCCTCTCAACTGTACAGATACACCCAGGTTATCCAGAGGCAGGACTCATATATCTGGTCAGTTTACTTTCACATTGTGGTTTACAACCAGTTTTGTGGCTATTCATTTATGGGTTTGCGGTTGAGTGTAGTATGGGTGGACATTAGAGTTTCAGACTTCACTCACTCCATGACATCCATGCTTCTACGTCCCCCTTCTGTTATTTTCTCCTCCACCTAACATTATGTAAGCAATATCTTAGAGGTATCCCTATAGTTGGACCTTTATCCCAGTAGTATTTATGGCCTGATCCACAGTCCTTGCAGTGGGACATAGGGAGGCATGCTATTGGCATTTGTCAACATGGCCTTGCATTTGTTTTCTGTTTACTGTGTTAGGTTGTTAGTTGGGATCCCCTGACATTCCGTACACTGGCACTATAGGTAAGGCATGGGCCTTTGCTAGAGGGCTTTAGGCTATTTGAGAGTCCTGCAGGCCATATGTTACTGTATTTCTACATGGGATTGTAGGAGGGCACACCTGCAGACCTTAACATTTGAAATGACTGTACTGGTATTTCGGTTACTCTGTTGGCTTCCATTTCATATTGTATTGTGACATATCATGCAGACAGGAGGCATATCAGTAGACTACATGTATTAGATTTAAAGCCATATATTTCAGTTTCAGACTTCTTACCCTTCAGAACAAGAATGCAACTGCCAGATCTGTTGCAGTATGTCTGTGTAGGTCTGGTGGGGGGCTGTTCACCATTGCCATCATTTGGTAGCCTTAGCCCGGCCTTTCTTCATGGTTATCTACACCTGTCCTGCTGGGTGAGGCTGGTGGTGGATATGTGACCCTCATTGACATCCATGTGTGTGACCTATTGACACCCACAGTTCTTTGGGCCATCACATGTACTGCAGTGGGGGTTGTCACCTTTTGTAGCGCTACCTAGTATGTTGACACCAGTATTTGTTATGAATTTCCTGCTGTCCAATATAGCTGTCTGCTGCTATCCCATTCAGCCACCCAGTTCCCTTGCATGCTTGCTTCCATATCATACATACAAGTATGAAAACATACTAATCCATTCAGTAATTTATAGGAAGAGAAACTTACCTTGTTGCTGGGCCAGTAACAGTGCTGGAGGGATGACTATGTTGTATGCACATAGTACACTCCCTATACATGGTAAAGCTCAGTTAGTGTCATCTTTGGCATCCCTTTTACTGTATGTATGAGTCAGAGAGAGGTATCAGTCCCTGGGTCCCTACAGTGTCAGTGTGTGCCATGCACTGCCTCTTTGCCAAGGCCTGGGCATACTGTGCATGCCTCCTTCTGCCTACAGGGGCAGGCACAGGATGTTCCTCCTTTGAGTCCCTCTGTGCCTATGCTGGCTTGGCAATGGTGAGGGGCTGTGTGGCCCTGCCCTGTACTGTTCCTGCTGCAGCTGTTTCTGCAGGATCATATTGTGTAGCATGGCTCATACTATGAACATTTGTGTACATGTAGCTGGATAGTACTGCAAGCCTCCAACGGATATGTCAAGGCCGTGGAACCCTGACTTGAGCATCCCAAACACATGCTCTACAATAATCCTGGTTTGTGCATGTGCCTCATTATGGTGTTCTTGTTCAGGTGTGTGTGCATTTCTGATGGGTGTCATCAGCCAATGCTCCAGTGCATAGCCAGCATCCACCACTAGATGGCCATATGGGATGTCCCCCCTGGCAAATGCCTAATACAGCTGTGAGCAATGCCATATGTTGGAGTCGTGATAGCTTCCAGGACTGCCAGCACACACATTAGTTAATGCCCTGGGCATCACACATGACTTGGCCATTCAAAGAGAGGAAGCCCTTGCAGTTTATATAGACCCTGCCTCACTCATCAGGTGGTGCTTTGATGTTGATGTGCGTGCAGTCTATAGCACCAATTACCTCTGGTATTCTTCTATACAGTGGAAGAGACACATACGTGTGGTCAGCGCCTCATGGGGGGGATATATGTGCTCATTGGCATATTGTGTCATGGCATCCAGGAACTGGTGGAGTACCCTGGATGATGATGCCTGTGAGACCCCCATGATATCCCCAGTTGGTCTTTGGATAGTACCTGTGGCTAGTATTTTTAAACCTAGACATACCTTGGTATCCACTGGGATGAGTTCCCCTCTATTAGTTCTGTGTGTGAGGCATGGCCAGCACAGCTCAATGATTTGCTGTAGAATGTCCCTTTCCACCCTATAGTGCTCTACTATCACCAGCTTGTGTAGGCCCTGGTAGGTTATCCTAGGTCTGTACACTCTTTTCCTCCTCCTCACTGTGGGTCAGTTGTCAGCATTCTCCTCCTCACCACCCACAGTTTCTAGCACATATTGATGGATTAAAGCAGCAGCAGCCTCTAACAATTTTAGTTAGTTTTGACAGTTAAAAACACCCCATCTTTGTACACCGGTGGTGTAGAGTTTGTGGGAAAAAACAGTCTGTAGGGTGTTTGCATAGTTTATATTAGTGTGCTGGGCTGTTGCATGTGTAGTTGGCTAATCCTGATACATTCCACCTGCCAGCTATGCTAGTTCTCCTTGATTGCCTTCCTACTGCTGTTTTCCCTTCCCAGTTCCTTCCTATTTAAGCCCCAAGGTGCACCACACATGTTCATATGTAAACAGTGCTGCCATTTCCTCTCTTTTTTTGGTTTATATCCCGGTACACAGCACGCACACCTGTTTAGACTATATACACAGTGCTCAGGCACATCTGACAAACCCCCTTCCTTAGCTGTGCTTAGCTAAGGGCAGACACGAGCCACAGAGCTCCAATGAGCTTACAGCAAGCATGACACACCCCTTTATGAAGTCATCCAGTTTTTAGACTTGCACTGTTGTATTGCTCCACCTACATGGTTAGGTACAAGCTGACACTTTGAAGAAATCTGTGATTCAGTATAACTCCCCTCATTTGCATACCCCAGTGTGTAGGTCATTAGTTACTGCACTTAAATGGTCCTTTTCCCCTTGACAGCCAGTGCTCCCTTGTATTGTTTACATTTTGCATGCCATTGACTATACTGGCAAAATGCAGAATTAACTTAAAATTGACTTTTCTCATTTTTTTTTATTTTCGGCATGATACCGTTTGGGCGCCACTGCCCCAAGCTTAAATGGCCAAGATCGGCCAAAAAAATGTTTAATTTAAAAAAAAATAAACATAATGCATGCTTTTGCACGAGCTGTCATGCCTCCGTTTTGTCAGATGCAGAAATGTATTCGGTTACTTGCCGAATATATTTCTGCACTGATACTGTTCTAGCATGGAGACCTGGCAGCTTGCTGGATCACAAAATCACCTCATTTACATGGTTTTCACCAGCAAATGAGGTGAATTGCAAATTTGCCAGTTTTCCATGCTAGAACAGTGGAGGGCCGCTCGTGCACATGAAAATGGCACGTTCCTGGATTGCTTGGCGGCCATTTTCCATGTAGGAGCTCCTACACTGTTCCTGCATGGAAAATCGGCCTTCATGAATCCCAGGGCTTGTGTGTCTGAGTATACCTAGGAGCAGGTGATATTGTGTGAGAAACACACATAGCAATACTATTTTAAAGAAATGACAAGCCCACATCTTCCTTGCAGCAATGAAATGATATCATTGCTTCCGACACTAAAATATCTCTGACTTGCAGAACCAGTGGCATTGTGGCACATTCATCCTTTCCAGTATCAAGTAGCTTCTGTTGTGACATAGGTGTTGAAAACCCGCACTGGCCGACTGTAAGCATTTCATGTCTTACTGCTGTTATGCAAGAATGACATCCACAAGTGTTACAATGTACACAGCTACAGTAGAAGAAACCTCACACAGCATTTTTATCTCATACAAATTGCAGCACAGTCATATGATGTAGTGACTTCACACAGGTAGAGTATCAAAGCTTTGTTAAGACTTCTGCTATGGCACATGTGATTCCTACACATTTGTAGCCTGTGGATTTACATAGCTGGTTGTTCAGTTCCAGCCAAGGGTAACACTCTATGAATGTATTGACATTACACAACATTGCATGAATTTCTTGTTCTCCGTTCTTATTTATTTTCTTTATTATTAGTGCAAATAATATATGTGTTTGTGTTGTTTACATGCTGTTCTGGCAGATTTGATTGTAATGTCTTGTGAGATTCACAATATAATCATGTACTAGATGCACTCCCTTTACAAATGGAGACCATGAAGTACTGCAAAGTCACAAGATCTGTGTTGCAATATGACACTTGTGTGCTTTGATTACTATTATATTACTATTTATGATGCACATGTATATAAAACTTATGCTTGTCTAAGACTTGTTAATGTAATATACTCCCTATCTATGATTGTCCAATGGAAAATGTCAAAACATGTCGCTTTCAGCTGTGCATGACAAAGTTCCTGCATGGCTCATGGCTCGTTTATACAGGATGGAGTGGAGGATAGAGCACTACAGTCAGTTATCACACATACATTTCCTGTATATACATGTCATAGTCAATAAATACACTATATGTAAATGCCTCCTAATGTAATCGCTGTCCTTGTTACCTATTATTTCAACTTGGAATGTTATCAACATTAATATCTCATTTACTCCCCTTTTTTACAATATTGCATTGTGTCCTTCTCATATCCACTGTTAGCATGTCTGCTTTTAAATTATGCACATGAGTAAACACTTGGAGAAAGGATTATTTATTATTACCATCAATATGAACATCTTCCTACTGAAAAATGTTTCTTTCTGGCATCATTATATTGGAATGCATTAACAGAGTACATTTTTCCATCTACCTTCCCATCATAATTATGTGTGTATTATTGACAAAGTATTCTGTGTAAATAAGTCCAGTTTACTTCCCCTGGATCTATATCTTAAAAGTCAATTGCTTTACTTTGTATAAGATGTCCATGTGTGCTTGTATAATACATTTGCCTACAGGCAAGTATTTTTGGTTGCATTGCATGCTCATGTTTCCAGCACCATTTCATTGCAGCCAACACTGCTGCTGGCCATGAAACGGTGCTTGGAATCATGTAAGCATGATAAGCAGAAAAAGAAGTTATGTCTTCCCTTAACATTCCATCTGTGTTGTTCATCTTCATTCATTCATTATTGATGGGTTTCGGTTCCATCCTCAGAACAGTCGGCCATACTTGTTTTGAAAAAAAAAAGAACAGTCGGCCGTAGTAACAAGCTCGCACCAGCCAGAAAACTCTCGAGCTAAGCCTTTACTCATAGTGCCCCTCTCCACATTACCTCAGATCAAGTTTACCCATAAGGATAGGACAGGTTACAGAAAGAAAAGGCGGAGGATTTTTCTGAGCAATTTCCTTAGAATAAGAAGGACCATAAACAAACCTCCAAGAGTCTTTAGGAGGGGGATGTTGGGGGGGGGCTGTAATTAATGAATGAATAAAGATGAACAACACAGATGGAACACTATGGTAAGATATAACTTCTTTAGCTGATGTTTGTTAATCATTTATTCTTTACTGATGGAACAGAGTCCCTAGCTACCTTTTTTCCTGGGAGGCATCATGGAAGAATGTTCCTGAGTGCCATTGAACCAAAAGAGGCTCTCCTCCTGAAGACTATATCCAATTTGAAATGTGAGATAAAGGCATGAGGAGAGGCCCATGTTGCTGCTGCACAAATGTCATGCATGGAAGCCCTTGCATAGAAGGCCACAGAAGTTGCCACTGATCTTGTGGAATGTGCTTTGATCCTAGATGGAATAGAGACTTTGTTAATATGATACACAAAGGAAATGCACTTTCTCAACCATTTAGATAAGGTAACTTTGGATTACTGATTTTCCCATTTTAGGACTACATCAGGATATAAACAGATGGTCAGATTTCCATATGGATTTTGTCCTGTCAAGAGAAAAGCTTAGCTATCTGTGGACATTGAGCAAATGAAAAATGTACTTGCTCTTATTCAAGAAATTTGGGAAGAACACTGGTAGATCAATCGTTTGGTTGATAGTCAAATCAGAAATAATATTAGGCAAAAAGCAAGGACTAGTTCAAAGTGATACTCTGTCCCTATGAAAGAGTAGGTAGGGAAGTTTTGTACATAAAGCTTGCAACTCTGAGATCATTCTGTCTGAAATAATGGCCACTAAAAGCACAGTTTTCCACGACAGGAATTTTAAGTCACAAGTCAGCCACGGGTTCAAAAGGTGAGCTGGTTAATGTTTGGAGTACCAGGGTCAAATCCCATGGCTCAATAGGTTGTTTAAAGGGTAGCGTAATATGCGTAACACCCTTTAAAAAGGTTTTGCAGAGCCAGTGAGAGATTAAGGAGGAGCCTTCAAACCCATTATGGAAATTGGAGATTGCTAAAAGGTGGACTCAAATGGAGGAAGCTGCAGCTCCGGATTCAAGAGATTTGATAGGTAATCTAAAATTATGGGTATAGGTGCTGAAAAAGGATTAAGTTCTTTCATACAACACCAAGTAATGAATCATTTCCATTTACTGAGGTAAAGTTTTCTGGTGGACAGTTAATGAGAAGCCAGAAGAATGCATCGAACTGGGAAGGATAGGTTGTTTTGCCTGGCAATCACTGGAAGTGGAGAAACCAAGCTATCAGCTTGAGGCTCGATATATTTGTGTGAATCAAACCCTGTGGATGTGACAGCAATTCTGGAGTTGGATCCAGAATCCAGGGTTGATGAACTAAGTGAGGACATAGAAAGGGGAAACAAATTTGTCGAGGGCAGTAGAGAGCAATGAGGATTACCCTGCTTTTCAACCAAAGAGCCTTCTTTAAGAATTGTGGGATCAGAGGGAAGGGAGGATAAACATAAAGAAGTCCCATGGGCCAATCGTGTTGAAGAGCAACCCTCAGGGACTCCCCCCCTGTGGGGGATTTAGAACAAAGTAGCTGCTGCATTTGTGATTTATGAGGGATGCAAATAGAATGCAGCAAGGCTGATCTCAGCAGTTGAAGATCTTCAACAGGATTGAGGGACCACTCATGAGGCAGGAGAATGCATCTACTCAACTTGTCTGCAATTATGTTGGAATCCCTGGGAATGTGCATTGCTATCAGAAAGCAGTCTTAAGCTATTGCCCATTGCCAAATTCTCATGGCTTCTCAACATAACAGGTAGGACCTGGTTCTGCCCTGTTTACTGATGTACCAGACTATTGACATGTTGTCAGACTGGATGGCATTTGTTCCTGAAGGAAGAACAGATTGAAATGTTTGCAACACTAGAAGCACTGCCCTCAGTTATAGAATGTTGATATGCAAATTGGCCTCTATGGGTGATCAAGTCCCTTGGACTCTCCCTGATAATGCCCCCTCACCCGATCAGGGAAGCCTCCATGGTCATTATGGCTTTGGGCTGGAGAGGGGAAAGGGTCGGCTCTAGAGGATCTGTTCTGGCTTTATACACCAAATTACACATTGCTTGCATTGATTGGTTATCTTGATCTGAAAGGACATGGGTAGGTCTAAGGGGGACCACTGCATTAACAGTAGCCACTAAAGAAGCCTCATGTATAATCTTGCCAATGGGACCATTGTAATTGATGCTGCCATGGACCCTAATAGCTGGAGAACAGCTTGGGCTGGTAGTTTGCCTCGATTGAGTACCACTTGTAGTTGAAACCTGAGTATCTGTAGCCTGTGAAAGGGGAGGTAGACTTGACAAGGCTGGGTGTCGAACTCTGCTCCTATAACTTCCAGTCTTTGAGATGGAGTAAGCTTGCATTTGCCCTTGTTCATTGTTATTCCTAGGTGGATCAGCACTGCGGGGTGTAGTGAATCATTGAAAAAAGTTGATGCTTGGTTGCAGTGGCGGCTGGTGACTTCAAATTAAAGGAGGGCTGCAGGAGACAGCTGAATGGGTGGGGCCAATGGGAAGGGGTGTGGCCAACTAGAAAGGGTGTGGAGCTATGCTCAAAACCACAACAACTGGAACTTTAATTAAATACGCTGCCCTGGGTGCCAAACAGTCATTACGAGAGTCCAATCAAGACAAAATGAAGTGCAGAAGAAAAAAATATTTCAAAGCATTGGCCACATGACAACTTACTTAATATCCAGATGGAAACAGGTTGTGAGGCATGAAAAAATAAATTACTTTTTAAATACATTACTGGAATGCCAGTCAAAATCAAGTATAAAAAACAAGCAGCACTCAACTCAAACCACTACTCCTTGCACTGTAGTTCTAATTATAATTTATATTCAGCTTTATAAAATTACCAAGTAACATGCTGAAAGTAGCAATACCCCCACTTGTAAAAATGTTTCTTATCCAAAAAAGACCTGCTGCCTGACAACAACTATCTACTTGTTTCATGGGGAAGACATGATCAAAGTAAAAAATGAACAGCAAACAAGAAACAAGCTCAAGATAAATTGCTTAAAGGATTCCTGCACAAGTTATGGACCACACATGATAGATTGGCATTCTGTTTAGTTTACGGGTAAGCCTGCAAAGATGATTGCAAGTCTCCAACAAAAGATGACTGCAAGTCTCCAACAAATGTAATGAGCTTCTGAAAATACTGTAATCCTGTCCTTTATTACAAATACTGTCATATGCATTTCAATACCCAAGGCTTATACATTATCTAGTTATGTAAATATTCTCGGCATGGCAACAACGAAAAGCTTTCAATGCTGGTAATTCATTAACAGTATGCTTATTAAAGCTTACTTGCATCTTACAATCTCTAACAAGCTTACCTGATGGTCATTAAATCATTGCTACTTAAACAGAGCAACAGGGCAATGTGACAGCATGCATTTCCTGAATAATAAGAAGCATAAATCAACAGTATAAAAATATGACAGAAAACCAGAACATTCTGCAAAATCAAGGACAGATGAAAAGCCACGGTCATACATGTGGTCTGCCTTTGATGGGGGAATACTCTGCACACTTAGACTGCATAACTGCTCCTTGCCTTCCTTGGACACATCCAGAGCCACTACAATGGGGAGTGGGGTGCAACAAGTATGTCACAATTTGAAATGTCTCTGTCTGACAGTGATGGCTCTGACACTCATACTTCTCAACTTCAGAGCAAGAAATCTGGACAAAGCCATACATAGAACTAGAAGTGGGACACAGGCCCAAAAATAAGGACATTTTTTAAATATTGCTCTTATTAACTTAGATAATAGAACAGTAGTAGGTCTTGCATTAGTACGAATTTTCTGAAGGGTATGAAATCTGAAACTCAAAAGGCTGTCATTATTTTCTAACTTCATTCTTTAATGACTTGCCACTAATTTGCCAGAAAACCACAATTTTACAGACCAAAATGTGATGCAAAAATATAAAGTTGCCACACAATACAGCTGGGTACCTGTAACCTTTTTAATATTAACACTGTTAACTTGAGCAGCTAATAAAATAAGAGCATCTACATGCATTTCTGAAATAAAAGTAATCTATAACTCTGATCATTACAGTTATATAATTGTAAACCCTCCACGTTTTCTTCCAAAATTGCCATTTTGAGAAGGGATTATTAGGGGAGAGCAACATTTTGAGCCAAACTTGGTGACAATGGAGAGGCTTTGATATTCCTAATTCTACAAAGCGATTTGCACATACCTCTCAACCTCTTAACGCAGGAAGTCTGGACAAGGCCAAATATATTGGGGGAACATACAAACACTACTAAAATTGCTCTTGTATAAACTTAAGACAGTTGATAGAATAACAGGTCTTGCATTAGCATGCATTTTTCTGAAGGTTATGATGTCTGAAACTCAATGTCTGTCATTTAGTGACTTCATTCCTAAATGATTTGCTAGAAAACCACAAATTTTATGAGGAACAAACCAAAAATAAGAAGCAAATATCTATTCATTCTGCAAACATATGGACAACTGAGAGGTATAGTTCAACCGGGGCTGTCTGAATTTGCTACCCCCCTCCTCACAAAATCATGGTCGAATGGATCCTCCACCCCTGCAGCCATTCCAATGTCCCATTCCTTGGTTATTTTGCCCCATTTACCATAAACACTGTAATGTGCATACTGCTTTACTTCTGCAATGATTTAGATTTCATTTGAAAGTTTTATTTTGCATTTTACAGCACCAACCCTAATTGATATATGTTAAACAAAGCAATGCAGTCTCACAATAAAAATAGACTTAGCATTAAAACTTCTCTGCCGTTGAAACTCACATGCATTGAAACAGCATTGAAACCCACATTCAAGGAAAATACATTTTGCCAGTGGCAGATAAAGATTAAATCTGGGCTGTTTTCAAAATCATAGGCCCCTTGAACATGAAACATACACATGCACTCTGATACACCTTCCTGACTGTATTACATTATATTCCTTGTACAATACAGTACAGTTGTTAAGAGGGCATTTTAAATTTATTGTTTTGAACTTTTTCCAGTAAACAATGAAACAAAATGCATACACCAATGACAAAACTGCCCAGTGCAGAACATTTTCATCATAAAAAGTCTACTCAACCTTCTATAGTTCACCAGTATCAGTAAATATACACAATCTCTGAAGTAGTAATATCCACATTAAAGAAATCTGTAACTAATAAAGAGGTTGCTGCTAGCAAACAACTTTATATGTCATTGTTTCATCTACAAATAAAGTGCCTCTTGCCCTTGAAGAATAAATTGCCTATGTTGCGTGCATTAAAAAAATGATAAGCTAGTAATACCGCAATAGGGAATGGATAGCAAACTGATAACAGGTTCATAGTTACTAGGTATCTTTGCCAAAAAGGACTGCAGCATCCATCCCTTTTACAACACAGTACAGTATCAGCAATGCATCTACCTACTTTGGGAGTAGAACTCACAGCCTTCTGTATCAAAAGCAAGTACACTACCTGTTATGCTATCAACAGTGCAAGCACACTTAGCATAAGCAGCACTAAACTTTTGTTCCCCTGCAGCTCTCAGCTCCTTGTAAAATCTACTCGACACTCAGCTGTAATCTCTGAACTTTGCAGCACAAGAAATCTGGAAAAAGCCAAAATTTATTGGGGGGGGGGGCAAAAGGTCAAAAACCAAGGACACATTTTAAACATTGCTTGTATAATATTGGAAAGTTGCTAGAATAAAATGCTGTGTTACCACCATACATTTCACCGCCACGTCTTGAACCCAGGTGACCCTGTGCAAAACAGTCCGAGCAACATACCACTATGCCAAATCAGCTGTTTTGTGAAAGAGGAAGACAGAAACTTAAATGGCTACCATTTAGTGAATTCAGTTCTCACCATAGACCAGCTGTCAACCTCTTAGCACAAAACACCTGAACAAAGCCAACAATGGGTGAATACAGCCCCCAAACATTCATTGAATTCAGTTCTCACCATAGCTCTCAACCTATTAGCAAAAAACACCCGGACAAAGCCAGTAATGGGGGAATATAGCCCCCAAACATATTCAGTGAATTCAGTTCTTACCATAGCTCTCAACCTTAGCACAAAACCTGGATGAAGCCAATAATGGGGGAATACAACCCCAGAAATAGGCACAAATTTCAAATATCCATCTTATAACTTAAAAAATTGCTAGAATAAAAGATTTTGTGTTACCATACACTTTCTGAAGAATATGAAGTCTGATATTCAAATATGTGTCATTTTTAACATTTGTTAACCCGGAAAGTCTGACTTGGAATAAAAGCTAATTTTTAGCAGAGGCTCAGTGTGAAACACTCCAGACAGACACATGTCTTTGTAAGATAGGAGGACACTAGAGGAAACAGAAACAGGGAGGGCATATAGACCCCACACAGAAGGTAAGGCACCCCAGCCAAGAATCAAATCAGAGAGCATGTAGCTGTTAGGCAACAATGCTACCACTGCACCAATGGACTACTGGCTTTTTTGCAAGGACACAAAAATACAGAAACCACAGATTTTATGAGGAACAGTCAGAGCAAGTATGAGGGAAAAATCTGCAATATTTTTACAAATGGTGGTGGGTAGGGAATTCAGGCTCTTTCCACCTGGGTCCAAGGTGCAGGGTTCAAACCTTATTCTCTACCCACCACCATGTAATAGCTGGGGCATTTTACACACACACACACCCTACCTGGATAGATGTAGTAGATCCCTGCATTGCAGCATTGCATTAAATCCACAGCCATTGCACTACAAACCTACCCTGTGCCCTATGTCTGTTGGAGCATTACAGCCCGCGAGATGTTCTTCCCCTGATGAGACTCCAGCCTGCCGACATTGCAGTCCGAGTCCGATCCCTTCCCAGCAACAGTCTATGCAGTTACAACTGCATAGACTTCTGGGATCTCTGCTCTTGAATGTTTCCTAATCTGGACTGCTGCTGAGACAGTCTGCGCATGCTCCAAACTGTCTCAGCAGCAGTCCAGATATCCTAAATGCTGCTAGTGCGCATGCGCGGGTCCGCTATTTGCGATCGTTTTTTTATTTTATTTTCTATTTTCTTCTTTTCTATTTTCTTTTCTTTTTTACAGCTGGGGGGCTGCAGTCCGGCAGTCCAATAGCACGGGCCGCCCCTGCTTGCTTGGGGCTGTGAGGAGCCAGTCTTTTAGATATGGAAACACCCAGAATCCTTTCAGTCTCAAGGGATCTGTTACCACTGCCATGCATTTGGTGAACACTCTGGCAGCTGTAGAGAGGCCAAAGGGCAGTGCTTGAAACTGGTAGTGATTGGCGGCTCCCAGCCAGAAGTGGAGAAATCTTCTTGAGTGTTTGTCCATTTGTATATGGTAATATGTGTCCTGAAGATCTATAGAGCACATCCAATCATCTTTTCCCAGGAAAGTGAGTATAGACTGTACCGTGACCATCCGGATCTTTGCTTGTTTGACAAATTTGTTTAGAATGCTGAGGTCCAGAATTGGCCTCCAGTCCCCTGTTTTCTTTGGCAATAAAAAGAACCTTGAGTAAAAAATGGATTCTTCTTGGTTTGGGGGGGGGGTTCTGTTTGGATGAACCTTTTTTGAAGCATCTTTTGAATTTCTATAGCTGCAAATTCCCTTTGACTGGATGGAACATCGGGAATGTGCCTTAAAGACCTTAGGAAAATATTGAAGGGGATGTGATATCCTCTGGACATTATTGTCTGCACCCAGGAGTCTGTGGTTATTTCTTGCCAGGCAAAGTGGTGCAGAGAGAAATGTGCCCCGACTGCTTCCAGAGGAAAACAATCGGGTCACTCTTCAGGAGTGCTGATAGGCTATCCTGAGAAAGATTCTCTAGAACCCTTGTTACGTGGACCCCCTCTGCCTCTGAAGGGGTGTCTTCCAGTTGAATTCTCCCTTCTTCCATGGGGGAAACTCACCATGTGTGCCATGGAAAGGACCTTAGGATTTTTTTTTACCACATCTTTCCACTTTTTTGATTCCTGGAATAGGGTCATTGAGGTGTAGAAAAATGTACAACCATGGCAGAAAAGGTCTTACCATCCTTCTTACACCTGGCTTGGGTGTCTTTAACTTTCAGGCCAAAAAGAGATGCGGCCTCTACAGGGGCATTTAGGAAAGACAACTTGAAAGGGTCTGCAAAATCACATAGATGCATCCAGGAGTGACATCTAGTTACAACACCAGTGCCTGCTGCTCTAGCCGCCCCTACAGTTGAGTGTGAAATCAACCTCATGGATGAATTTGAGATGGATTGTGAGGTGACTTTGTCCCGTACCTCATCAGAGACTGCTCATGCAAGGGTTTCTGAGAGTTCTGAAACTTATATCTCTCTGAAGCCGAGTAAAATGTGCCAGATAATTCAGAGACTGAATAGCAAAGGTCACTTTAGAAAATACCTGCTTCCCCAGTCTGTCTATTTTCCTAGACTCCCTGTTAGGGGGATGGACAGCAGTGCTCTCTTCAGCAAGCTCTTTCTTTGTGGCCACTGCCACAACCATATCATCCACAGGAAGCCCCTTAGACCAGTGTCGATTGTCCTTTGATGGTGAAAGAATTTTATCTGGTCTTGGGGAATAGGTTAAATGGCATCAGGACTCTTCCATGCATGCTGCATAATGAGCTGGATGAGCTCATCTGCAGGCAGAGTCACCCAGAAGGCAGAGGGCCAGGCCCGGAAAGCCTGCAAGAACACAGACTCCTCAGGGGAATGGATGTTGGACTTCCAATCGCCCCTCGGTTACAGGATCTCAAAGATGTCTGTGAAGGAGACATCATCAGAGGGCAATCATTGGCATCCTTCCCCCTCATCATAATCCCTGTCTTCTGTCAAAGATTCCTCTGGAAAATCAATGTGCTTCCTCTTGTATGATCTCTTGCGAGGAACCTCTTCGAAAGGAGTATCAGAGGAGGAACCTGCAGAGGGGGAAATTTGTTGAAGGGTGTCTTGTGGCTCCTAAGCTTGGTGTCCATGGGTAGAGGACTGCGACAGCTGTGGCTCAGAGGAGGGGGAGGGGGAGGGGCAAATCTCTGATGCTGGAGGGACCAGATGAGAGTCTGCAAAGGCCAAGGCCCTCCCCATTGCCTGGAAAGTGGGTCCTCCCAAAGAGGTATGGGAGGCCAGAACTGAAAGGCACAACCTCAGAACCAGGGTCACACCCTGTCCCAAAAGGCCTGCTACCAAACAGGGAGCCATGGGAGGAGAAGGCACCATCAAAGCTACTGGAACTGAGGCAGACTTATGAAAAGGTGATGCCATACCAGGAAACACGGTGCCTACAGGCCAATCTTGGTCCCAAGGATGGCCTGGCTCCGTATACACCATAGGACAAAAGGTAGTCCCCAGCACTGTGGTAAGATCTACCACCAGTGCAGAGGAAGTTGGAACTGGGGTCGGTGATGAACACTCCAAAGCCTGAAGTCAAAGGAGGAAAATGTTGGAGTCCTTGGTGCAGAACCCTCAACTCCAAATGGGAGGGAGGGTTTAGATGGAGTTGAAATTCATCTGGCCATTAGGAGCTGATCTATAAGCCTCACTACATCTAGTTCAGAAAGACTCTTAGAGGAACATGTAGACATCCCTAAAGTTGAAGTTGGATATTCTAAAAGGAGCTGTATTGTTGGCCATAAAAGGGGTCCATCAAGGAGGAGTACCTTGTCCCTGGGAATATGTCACCTTTCTGCAACGAGGTCGAAGGACCAGAATGAATTACAGGGAGGGGGGAAGTGACCAGATCTTGGATAACTATTATTGGCACAGAATGCTGAGTCAGCACCAATGTTGAAATTATAGTTGTTGGTGCAGTGGTCGGTGCAGGCAACACTATCATTGCTGAAGAAATGCTAGAGGATGGTGCTGAAGTAGCTGGTTGACTCAGAACCCAGGTCTGAGCCAGGGTAAGAGATTTTGGCCTCAGAACCAATGGATGTGACAATTTAGGAACCTTAAGCTTCAGTTTCAACTGCTTTGACTCATGAGGAGAAGAGGGTAATGACTTGCTCCTCTTTTTATCTTCTCTCTTAGGAGGTGGTGAGGCTCTAACTCAGAAATAGCCACTGTAAAAGGTGATTTAACAATCCTGCTAGCATTAATTTATTTTTATGCTCCACAAGCGTATGGGAGCTGAAACCTTCACAGATCTGACAAGGAGGTTTCTCAGATAGGTGAGGCACCCCTAAGCAATAAACACAAGATAAATGGCTGTCTACTTTAGGCATCTTCCTGTCACATTTATCACAATGTTTAAAACCCATAGCTCCTTTCGTACCTGAAGAGTAATGCTACTCAACGCTAGAAGTCTAAACCTCAAGATGCACGCACTCGAAACTCTCCTTAGCATGGAGAACATCGATATGTGTGCAGTAACAGAAACCTGGTTCAGGGCTCCTGAGAGCACCCCAGCACTACCAGGTTATACCTCATACCATGCTTTTTGGCCCCAAAACTTGGACCGAACCACAAAAGGAGGGGGAGTATCGATATTCATCAAAGATACCCACACCTCCAGGTTGGTGGCAAAGCACGAAGCATCAGAGACTATCCATGTGCAACTAACAGTGGGTAAAACTGCCTTCCAGTTTATAGCCTGCTACAGACCACCCTCCCAAACCCAGGAACCCCACTCGGCCTTCCTGAGAACACTGGAAAATATGAAGTTCTCTCCAAACACCATTATATTGGGCGACTTCAACTACCCAAACATAGACTGGGAGCATTACTCTAGCTCCAACACCCTAGCCCAAAGGTTCCTAGAATTTATAAACTCAAATGCTATGGAACAACTTGTTACCACTCCCACAAGAGGAGAAAACATACTGGACCTGATCATCACCAACATGGGGACTCTATGCTCCAGACCAGAAGTGTATCCCTCACTGGTAAGATCAGACCATAAACTAATCTCACTGGATATTCACATCCCGACCCCACCCCCTGCCCAGAAAACCACAGTGAAAAACTTCTCTAAAGCAAATTTCACACTCCTCAAAACTGAGGTGGAATCCTTCAAAGCCCCCGGGCCTGTGGAAAATATGGCCCAGACCACAGAATCCTTTATAAACGCATTCTATGAACACCTTCAGGAATGCATGGATCATGCGATCCCAAATAAAACCAAGACCCAATCCTCCAAAGGCAGACGTCCTGTCTGGTGGACCCCAGCCATAAACAAACTATACAATAGAAGGAGGAAGCTACTAAATGATAGAGCAAAATCCCAAAAAGGGAAGGCGTCACTGATCAGTATTAGCAAAAAAGTACGGGCACTCATAAAATTGTCTAAGGCCAGCTTCGAGAGAAAAATTGCACAGGACACTAAGGATAATCACAAGACTTTCTTTAGTCATGTTAGGAACCTGGGTGGTAATTCCCAGATATGCTCAGAATTAGTCCAAAATGACAAAAAATACACTGAACCCACAGACATTGCCAACATCCTAGCTGACAGGTTCAGCGCAAACTTCTCCCCCCCTCCTCACCAAAAGGGCAAATATCTATCCCAGCAGAGTGCTGCCCCCCTGACATCTCAGATGCTCAGGTAAGAGCCACCCACTCCAAAGCAAAAAACACAGCATCAATGGGACCAGACGGTGTCCCAGGCTGCGTCCTACATGAACTCCAAGAAGAGCTAAACCCAAACATAAAACTACTGTTCAATCTCAGCCTTACTACAGGATATGTGCCCAAAGAGTGGCGTACAGCAACAGTGGTCCCTCTCCATAAAGGTGGTGCCTCAACGGATCCTGGAAACTATCGCCCCATAAGCCTGACTTGCTTGGTCTGCAAAGCTATGGAAAGGATTATCATGGACCTCATAAATAAAGATATTGGGGACCTACAGACACTGGATCCTACCCAGTTTGGCTTTGTTAAGGGCAGATCCTGCCTCTTAAACCTGGTTGATTTCTTTGAAACAGTCACCAAGGCCATTTACGAGGGGAAGGTGGTCCACACAGCCTACCTGGACCTCGCAAAAGCCTTCGATACAATACCCCACTCGGGCATTATAGATAAGCTCACCAGCTTAAATATAAACCCCTATGTCACTAGATGGATTGCAAACTGGCTCAAGGACAGAACCCATATGGTTGGAATTGCTGGAGCCATGTCAGACTCCAAACCAGTTACAAGTGGTGTCCCACAAGGCTCAGTCCTGGGACCTCTCTTGTTCGGTATATATTTCTCGGAGGTACAGGCCAACACGAAAGGACTGTGGCTGACCAAGTTCACAGATGACTGCAAACTGGGCACCATAATCGACTCTCCAGCCGACACAAGCATCCTCCAAAAGGGCCTCATAGAAACAGACAACTGGTGCCAGAGCCATGGCCTCAAGCTAAATGCCAAAAGTGTATAGTCATCCCTTTGGCAAAACAAAGTGCCCACAAATTACCACATAGGTGGTAATCCATTAAGTACAGAAGAAGTAATTAGGGACCTGGGGACCCAAGTTGATAGCAATCTCTCATTTGACAACCACGTAGCCAAAGTGGTTAGAAAAACATTTTATATAGCCCACCTAATCATGAAGGGATTCACATCTAGATCAGGGGAGGTCATCGTGCCTCTTTACTCATCCCTCATCAAGCCCATAATTGAGTACAATGCCCCTTTTGGGATGTACCTTACCAGACACCTGCAGCAACTGGAAAGACCTCAAAAGTACCTCACCAAGAGGATCAAAGGGCTCAAACAGATGCCATATGCTGCCCGGTTAAAAAACCTCCAGCTCTACTCAGTGGCATACCGCCTGTTCAGAGGCGATCTGTGCCTGACGTATAAAGCCATGTCCAACCCGGAATTAATGGACATGCTGTACCTCAGAAAATCCAAATCCCATCGAGCTACGCGCTCGAGAGACTTGAACCTCAGCACTGAAATAAATAGGACATGCTGGAGGGACAGATTCATAACCCAGAGGCTCCCTTCACTCTGGAATAAAATCCCAGTCCAGGTTAGGCAGAGTCCCTCATTGACTCTCTTCAAGAGGAATCTTGATGAGTGGATGGGAGATCATAGGTTTACCCTGGGTATCACTTCTGTGTCACTGTTTGACAGAGGCACAGTATACTAACCTTGAAAAAGGGCATAGCAAAATAAATTTAAAATGGGTGGCGAAAGCCAAACACTTTCTGGCTAGGCTTATAAATGCCCTAGGGCAGATAGCCTAGTATGAAACTATGAACCTATGAACCTATGAACATATTGCAGAACAATATCCAGTAAACACACAGAAATATTCCAGAACTGTAAACAAGCAGATAACAAAAAGGTATTTTTTTAACTATAAAGGGAAAGTGCAGAAAGATTTACCAGCAATGGTAAAAGGAGCACCCAAACAGGTAAGGGAAGGGAAGTACCAGCGATGGTAGAAAGAATACCAGACTTGCTAGAAAGTTTCAAAAATTAACTAGAGGGACAAAAATATATCAGGGAAATGTGATAATACTCAAAGGAGAGAAAGACTAAGTAAAAAGATAGAAAAAGACAAAAATTTGTAAAAAAAAAATTTAGTGACTTAGCTGAGAGCCTGGTCTGACACATCTTGATTTGTACATGGCAAACAAGATCTGAAGTAATGTGGAAAGGGGCACTATGGGCAAAGGCTTAGCTTGAGAGTTTTCTGGCTGGTGCGAGCTTGTTACTACGGCCGACTCGGTTCTGAAGATGGAACCGAAACCCATTGGTAAGGAAGAAATGAAGATTAACAACATCAGACTGCACATTCAACGATTGCTGCTATTCATCTTGTTAATACTGTGTGATCGTATAGGCTTTGCGTAAAGCCTACATGACTGTTAATGAATCTGAGGGTCTGTCTTATATATATATATATATATATATATATATATATATATATATATATATATATATATATATATATATATATATATATATATATATATAGCAAAAAACTTGCATTAAATTCATGTAATGAGTGTGGCTTTTTCCCACACTTCAAGAAAACCAGCATCTTGAATATTATTCTTCCAGCCCTAAAATCAGAATACAAATTTCTGTTACAACATTTTGCCATGTTATTTATCCATTACATGTCATCTTTAAATATTGACATTCAGGTGTAAACATTTCCAGTTTTAGACTCAGCAGCCACATTTATTCATACAACTATGAATGTTTATTGCATAAGCATTGGCTGATCATTTAAGTTTATTTATTTAATTATAAACTATGCACAAAAGTGACAACTACTCCATAGTTTGCAGCCTTTTACCATTATATTTTTTATTTTCATTTGCAGATTATATTGAAAATAAAAAATCCCTGGGATTCATCAAGCCCCATGCAAGAATAGTGTTATTCTTGCACAGAGCATTCCATGGCCGTCTGGGATAGCAGCATGCCCTGCATATTCATGAGGGCATGCTGCTGTCTACACTAGATGGCCACAAAACAAGAATGAGTGCAGGGGTGTGTATTCGAGCACTGCTCACACAGTACACACACCCCCTGCACTCTAGAATTGCTGTACAGCAATTCTAAAGCTAGTAATAGTGTCCGCGGACACTTATCACAAGATAACAGTATCCGCAGACAAAATACATAAGCACAGCCCCACCACAACATAAAAACAACTGTCCATATCATTGCATAATATCCATAGCATTCCCTCATGTTTTTCACCTTTTCTTCATAAAATGTTTCTTGTCTGTGAAAGCAGTGGGATGATCTAATGGGACCATTATGTTAAAATTTAAGGGATTATTACTGGGTTATTGGGATGATCTTAAACTTTTTAATTTTTTTTCCATCCCCAGTAATGTTTAACCATAGCTGAGTGGGAGTGTGGATAGCACAGCTATGCTCAGCCTAGCTTACACATTCCAATGAGGTAAATAGAAATGTAGAGCCAAAGCAGTGAAAATGAAATAGCGTAGTGGTTAGCGCTTTTGCTTAGCATGCAGTCATTCACAGTTTGAGCCCCAATACAATCCATTAATTTTCTATTTATGAAAACAGCAGTAAAAGTATATTTATTAGAAATAGGTAATGAATAATATATATTTGTTTACCAGGGTAGCGTAGCAGGTCCAAATGTGAGGTGTCAGTGTAGTACAGATGTGAAACCCCCACATAAACACAAGTGTCCCATACAATATAGCCACAAAAGAATGTAATGTAATGAAAGTACATAAAATGAGAATAATAATAATGATAATAATAATCATAGTAAGTAATAATACTAATGATAGTCCATAAAATAACAGCTGAGCAATGCTAAACCGAGCTCAGCTGTGCTTAGCTGGAGTAAGCATTGTTGAAATTTGTATGCTTAGCAAGAATTAGTGTAGCTAAGTGGATTTGCGCACTGGTAAACAGTGCTTAGCATCTACCCCTTTAAGCAATGCTTATCTTTGCTAAGCAGGTTTGCCCGGCATTTAGCTTAGGTCAGCATATTCAAAACTGTCCAATCACAGCAAAGGGTAGGAAATCAGCCCTATTTAAACTTCGCAGGTGAGAATACAGCTCATAACAATTTGTAGCTCCCCACTGTAGGGACTATGGCTGGCATTGGTTAAGGTGTGTGCTTTCCTGTGCAGTGCTGGGGCATTTACGAGTCTAGGGTCATGGTCAGAGCCCTTGTCAAAAACCATGACATGAGACAGCTGCAGGACCAGTACCAGGGCTCCCAATACAAAGTGGATGCCTGGGAATGTCTCACATGCGATCTCACCAGTGGCACTGGCATCCCTCAGACTAGTGAGCAGGTCCAGCACAACTTTGCCGACTTGAAACAGTGGAAGAGGGAGCTCTTGGTCTAATGAGTCCAAGATGCCTGGGTGGGGAATACTCCAGGCATGTGTAAGTATTAGTCACTATAAGTGTTTTTCAAAGTTCAGCCTGTGTATGTCATGGATAGGTATGCATAAATATTTTTTCAGCTGCAGATGAGAGGGCTGTGAACTTGGACACCCACACCAGCAGGCTGCTAAGGCTATGTCACGAGGCTGGAGAGTAATAATCTAGCTTTTAATATTCAGGACAAATAAATAAAAATGAGTATTATGTCACTTTGCAGTATTTAAAAATGGATATGGTTTGTACTGAATAAATAAGCCCGTAGGAGAGTATTACTGACATACAGATTATATATCAATAAAATTATAAGTACTTGTCAATAAAAGTCAAAACCCCAGACTGGTTGTGTTTACTTTGGTATTGTATGAATTGAAATGTGTACAGTTTATGCATAGCGACTATAGCTCTGAAAGCATTAAACAATCAAGGCTCATCAGACAAAAATTGTGGAGTTGTAAAACAGGAGATTAGCTATATAAAGAGAGTATTAGAAAACAGTCAAACAAAAGACAGCAAATGTTCAATAGCTCATTTTGATGAAACACAAATTTGTTGTATTTTTTGCACAAACAGGCACGGTTTGAATCCTGGGAGTGGTAGTAAGCTGTAGGCATAATGTCATCCAGTATTTTGTGAATATGTGTAGAAACAGTCAGGTAGTGTTAACAGAAATTTCCTCCACAGGTCTGACAGGTAAGAAAAGGTATAAAGCAGTTATAAGAAAGCTATAGTTATACTGTTTCCAAAAACCGCTGCCCAACTCCAAGGCTGCAAATGACAGCAAGATAAGTACATACACCAAGTAGTCTCCCCAAGAAATGTTCCTCAAGTGTCATACTGTCACAGCTAGTGGTCACTGCTGCCAACAACCAGGGTGACTGATAGAAATCAAGGCAGAGTATGGCAGTAGCACACACACACACAGTATGAGTGCACATATGTAACCCTGACTATGTGAATGTGTAGAAACAGTCAGGTAGTGTTAACAGAAATTTCCTCCACAGGTCTGCCAGGTGAGAAAAAGTATAAAGTAGCTATAAGAAGGCTGTAATTATACACTCCTCAGGATTTAGCATATAGCCATGCAGGAATAAGATATTCCTGCACAGCAGGGACCGTTCCTGCTCAGCACGGCAGTGTGCCATGCATATTTATGAAGGCGCGCTGCCATGCTCTAAAATGGACATGGTTCCATGTACAAGCACAGGGGGTGAGTCTGAGAGCAGATCTCTCACAATACACATGCCCCCTGCACTCCAGAATTGCTTTCTGGCAATTAAAATGAGTGAGAATGCTTGTAACACCCCCAACCCATCAGGAAAACAAATCTGTGGTGAAAGGCATAAGGGACAATCGTCCCTACCAAGCATACCTCTCAACTGTACAGATTTTCACAGAATGCCCAAATTTTTGCCTCATATTTTTGGTGTGTTCCCCCTAAAATCTGTACCTTTCTGGAAAATAGATGAGGATTGAAGTCATTAAATAATGACAAAACATTTAAGTTTAAGATTCCACACATCCTTCAGAAAATTCATGCTAATGTAAAACCTATTATTCTATCAACTTTTTAAGTTTGTAAGAGCAATATTTAAAATTTGTCCCTATTTGCCCCCCCCATCATTTTAGGCTTTCTCCAGATATTTTGCTCTAAGAGGTTAAGAGGTATGCTGCCAAGCCAAAAGTTATTAGGATAACACAGGTAGCATAAGCACATAGTGCACACCTCCCAACCCATCAGAGTAAGGAATGTGGACAAAGCCAAAAGTGACAATTGTCCCACAAAGCCAAAAGTTGATAAAATAACAGGTTCAACATTAGCAGTGATATTCTGAAGGGTATAGATAAAATAGCACAACAAAATTGTTTTTTTTATAAATGCGATAAAGTTTAAGCCTAGCTGCGTGAGTGTGCCTGCTGCTTAGCTACACTTAGACCAGCCTAAACAGCACAAGAAGTTAAATAGCAAGAGACATCCAACATAAGCAGTATTGCAATAGTGTAGTGGTTAGAGCGTATGGTTTGCAAGCAGCCATTCCCAGTTCGCTCCTCATTGTAATCAATTAGTATTTTACATGTGAAAGCAGTACATAAACATTTTTCTTTTTTTTAGTGTTATCTACTAAGTAACATATATTTGTTAACCGGAGTACTGGATTAGGTCCAGATGTGAGGTATCAGTTTAATAAACTTGTAAAATCCCCATATAAACACAAGTGCCCCATACAGTATAGTGACACATGAATAAATGTAATGAAAGCACGTTGGGGGATGTCAGGGACAGTAAACAAATTTATAATATGTAATGAATGATGAATCAATGCCACACAGCAGGTAGTCTATAAAATGAAAAATAAGCAATGCTAAGCATTGCACAGTTCTGCTTACCAGGTGTAAGCATTGTGCAGATATGATTGCTAAGCAATGAGTAGCCCAGCTAAGTGGATTTGCCCATCAGTAAGCAGTGCTGAACCTGTCCCTTTAAGCAACGCCAACCTTAGCTAAGCAGGTTTGCCCATAGCTTAGCTTAGCATATTCAAAACCATTCAATCACAGAAAAGAGTGGGAAGTCGGTCTCATTTAAACCCCACAGGCAGGAATACAGCTCATAACTGGTTGCAGCTTCCCACTATATGCAGGATGGCAGGAGTTGGAGAGGGAGTGTGCTTCTGGGGGCAGCGCTGGGGCATACAGGAGTCCAAGGTCGTGATAGGACTCCTGGTAAAAAAACATGATGAGAGACTGCTGCAGGGCCAGTACCAGGGCTCCCAATATAAAGCAGAAGCCTGGGACATCTCACCGGTGATTTCACCAGTGCCACTGGTATCCCTCGGACTGGTGAGCAGGTCAGGCACCACTATGCCGACTTGAAACAGTGAAAGAGGAAGCTCTTGGATGAGTGCGTGAGGGATGATGTCCCAGCAGTGTGTAAGTAGTCATACCATTACTGTTTACTAAAGTCCAGAGTGTGTATGTGATTGACAGTTATGTCTAAATATGTCTCTATTTCCTTTACAGCTGCAGCTGAGTGGGCTGTGAATCAGGAAGCCCATGCTAGTAGGCTGGAAAGTTTGCGTCACAAGGATGGTGAGTAACAATTCTGCTTGTAGTAGTCATAACAAATAAATACAAAGTAGTAGAAAGTCACCTGGCAGTATAAAAACTGTTGTATGAGTTGTACTGAATGAACCCGACAATATGACAGTAATAGTCCTATATAGGTCATATTTAAATAAAACTGTTACTGCCTGGCAATAAAGTTCTAAATCCTGGACTGGTTGTGTTTACGCTGGTATTGTATGGCATTTATTGTTCCATTCTATGAATAGTAATGTGTTAGCCACTGTTACCCACATTGTGCTACATAAAAAAATGTCTAGGAATTTCTGTATAAGACTGCTGTAAGTACAAGATCAGATTGTACAACCAAGAGAGACTTAAACAGAAAACACTAAAGAAATAAGCAGCAATATTTAAATAGCGCACTCTACTGTGACTTAACTTGTTGTATTTTTAGCAGACACAGCCATGGTTCGAATCCTGGGAGTGGTAGTAAGCTGTATGCATAATCATACCTCTCAACTGTACAGACTTTTCAGAATGTCCAGATAATTGGTTTATATCTTCTGCCTGTTCCTCTGTCCCCCTGGCAAATCAGTGGGATGATTTCAGAATTGTGGTCATGAAATAATGACATACATTTGATTTTCAGACCTCAAAACCTTCAGAAAATGTATATTAAAACAAATCCTGTCACTCTAGACACTTTCCAAGTTTATGACAGCAATATTCTAATCATGTCCCTAATTGTACCCCCTTGTTGTTAAGCTTTGTCCAGAATGTGTGCATTAGGAGACTGAGAGGCGTGTGCATAATATTAACTGGAATCTGGGAATATGTGTAGAAACAGTCAGGTAGTGTTAACAAACATTCCCTCCACAGGTCTGTTAGATAAGAAAACTGTGCCTGCCAATAAAGATTTAAATCCTGGACTGGTAGTATTTACTCTGGTATAGTATGGCCTGACATGTAGCGTTCAGTAACATCTGATATCAGAATAATACTGTTGTGTCAACCACTGTTTCTTACACTGTGCTACATAAAAATATGTGTAGGAATGTCTGTATATGACTGTTGTAATTACAAGGTCAGATTGTACAACCAAGAGAGACTTAGACAGAAAACAGTGAAAAGCTAGACAGCAATATCAAAATAGCACACTCCATTGTGACTTAAATTGTTATAGTTTTAGCAGGCACAGCCATGGTTCGAATCCTGGGAGTGATAGTAAGCTGTATGCATACTCATATCTCTCAACTGTACAGATTTTTCAAAATGTCCAGATAATTGGCTTTTATTTTCTGCCTGTTCCTCTGCCCCCCTGGCAAATCAGTTGGATGATCTCAGAACTGCAGTCATGAAATAATGACATACATTTGATTTTCAGACCTCAAAACCTTCAGAAAATGTATATTAAAACAAATCCTGTCACTCTAGCCCTCTCCAAGTTTATGACAGCAATATTCAAAACATGTCCCTATTTTACCCCCCTGTTGTCAAGCTTTGTCCAGAGTGTGTGCATTAAGAGATAGAAAGGTATGTGCATAATAATAACTTTGAATCTGGGATATGTGTAGAAACAGTCAGGTAGTTTTAACAAACATTCCCTCCACAGGTCTACCAGGTAAGAGATGCAAGGATTTAGCTATAAGACAGTTGAAGTACACACTGTGTACAAACATAACACTGCCCAAGCCAAGGCAAGGGTATTTCAATAATACATGTACCTTAATGATTACAGCAATGATCATTAAAGTTGTGAGTACTACAAGGATATATAAGTTGTTAATTGACATCTCCCCCCCC